>NW_026852843.1:0-20325 GCF_026571515.1 Ruditapes philippinarum
AATCGGGAGGTACATGGTATGCAAGCAAAAGGTGTCTCATAAGGCAAAATGGCTGGCCCTTTCAGTAGGGGTGACACTATAATAAACAAGACCTTTACCTTTTTATGGGTAACCTGGGTAAAAACTAGGTCACACCACCCAAATATGGGAAAACCTTGTTAACAATCTAGTGGTTACATTTTTGACTCAATTGTCATCTAACTATGTCAGGATGCTTGTCTAAGTAATTACTTTGATGAGTTTGATGGGTTAGGTGAGTGATCTAGGGCCATCTGGACCCTCTTGTAAATGTCCAAAAGATAAGTAATGATTTAAAAAAAACACACACAAAAAGGTTTGAAGATAAAGTATCCAGTAGGGACGTGTAATGAACTTGTTTTCTTTTGAATTTTGACCTGAACATGACTCAGATGTTAGGGTTTTTGAAATTTAAGAAAATTTCTGAGGTGAAACATAATGAAACAGATGAAAAATAAAATGTGTTCCATTGATATTCATAAAGGTTTCCATTTAAGATGTTAAATGAAGGAACACAGGTTTGGTAGAACCGATGGATTACATTTTATATATTTGGTAAGTCCAAAAGAATGCAAATAATTGTGGAACATTTGAGTCTGTAGATAATGATTTGATCTGAAGAGCACAGGAAATCTATGTCACTGGAAACATATTGCTGAGATTAAAAGAAAGGAGCATTAGATTAAGGATTTGAGACATGCTGAAAATATAATAAAAAGATAACTTGACGTAAGAATTTTGGTATTTCAGGGAAAGAGAAAGAGAATTAGTAAAAAGATGAATGGGAAGAAGAGAAGTCGAGATATTGAAGAAATGAATAGTGGAGCGATACCTAAATATCCAAATGCAGTGAGTAAATTTATTTTATGAGTGTTATACTCAGATATGAAGATAAAATTTGCATTGTTAAAAATTGTCTTAATGGTTTTATTTGTTAGGTGAAGATGATATCATAATGAATCATCAGGTTTCAGGATTGATCCTTGATTACTTTCCAAAAGATATTACAAAGATTGATAAATGGTGAAAAAATGGTGGTTGGGTGATTCATTTTAATAAATGCATAATTATATGTTGTGTTTACATAATTTTCATAAGTGAACAGTTGACAGTCATAGTGGTGTCATTTCCATTCTAGGCAGATATAATAATATGCCTTCAAAAGCTAGTGTGGTAAAGTAAAACGAATAAATGAGCCACGTCATGACAAAACCAACGTAATGCATTTGCGACCAGCATGGATCCAGACCAGCCTGCGCATCCGCGCAGTCTGATCAGGATCCATGCTGTTCGCTGTCAGTTTCTCCACTTGAAATAGAGTTGGTAAGCGAACAACATGGATCCTGATCAGACTGCGCAGGCTTGTCTGGATTCATGCTGGTCGCAAACCCACTATGTTGGTTTTGTCGTGACGCCGCTCAAATAATCTACATGTAGGTATTTGTTAATGCATTTTTATTCATGAAAGCAGTCCAGTTAGTTCAGTAAATGGATTGTTGGACTGTGAAACGGATGACCCTGTTTCGATTCTTGGACACCACAGGGCGCTTTCATTGTGATTCAGATCATGTAATCCGTTATCAGTTCCTTCCGAAAGTGAAGGCAACTAGTACTGGTAAATGCCTTGGCTTACCATAGAACAATGCGGTGGTTGAACTGTGCTCTTGTAAATTCAATTAGGCTCTCTGCCATGATTCAGAAGGTAAACTACCAACACCACCATATTAATTAATGAATGATAGAACAGACTTTGGTTAAATCAATAAACATAAATCATTTTTAAGTTTTTGATGTTATTTATTTTATTAACTACAGGTTTTCCCTCTACCCACAAACCTTGGTTCCAGTATCGGAGCAGCCCCATTACATGTAGAGGAGGCGGCTATATCAGAACGAGAGTCATGTGACTACAGCATTAAGATCTCATTGGCTGACGCTCAAGCCGGAAGAGGTAATATTTGCTTATGTCATTGAGGAAAAAATAAATTTTAGTTTTAAATGCTTGTTTGTTAATGTCAATGAAAAATGTTAGTTTAAAAGACCTTTTGGTATAAGAATTAAACATACATGTAAATTACTTAAAGCTGAACAATTTGTCATGTGGATGAAAAGGCGAGATTTTAGCATTTAATCATTCAAGCGCCTTCCCTGGTATAATTCTGGAATATGGTATTTAGTATGGAGCTCCAACACTTTTGAGTGTCACCCATTTTTTTTAAAATCACTGTATAGTGTTAATGTATTTTACAAGTCTTTTGATATTTCAGCACCAAGACGTGTGCGAGTGTATGCAGACGGCATTTATGATATGTTCCATTCTGGTCATGCAAGGCAACTCATGCAAGCAAAGATGGCCTGTCCAAATACATACCTGATTGTTGGAGGTACAATATATTATAATACAAAATATGTCTGTGTTAAAAATGAATTCTCTTTAATTTGTTCTTGTTATTGTACAAACAACCAGTTCTTAACAATATTTAGATACTTGTGTGTATACCATATAGAGGATATTGAATGAGTGTAAGTTTAATACTGAATTTATTGCACAAGTTGAATAAAATTATATTATGCGAGCCTAATATTATTTTATTCTACGTGTTCAATAAATTCAGTAATGATCTTACATGAATTTAAAATTCTATTTGTCACATACCCAAAATAAAGTCCATTTAAAGTGAAAAATAGAGTCATTTTTCATTGACGAGCGTATAGTATAACGCTAACATTTAGTGCGTCTTTACACTATGTTTGTAAAACGCTAATGATGTCATGTCAAAATATATGCACAACCGTGCAGTACCATTTTTACTTAGTCGCAAAATCGGCATGGGTGTGTGATAAAAAGCAATACTAAGTATTCAATTAAATATGTTACCTTTTAATGGGGAAAAAAGTCTTCCGCTGTATTTTTGACAGTATGACTTGTTATTTAAGGTGCAATGTATGTTTTACATGATGATTTCAGTAAAACTGTGTCTGTTGAAAAAAGTTAATTATGTGGTTTTTAATCTTTGTCTATAACAACTATTGTAACATACCAGACAAATTGATTCTTTATCTGAAATTGAGGTCATGTTTGATTTTAAAAATGAGTCAAGTTATAATATCTATGTTAAGTGGATGGTCATTGTCTGATTATATAATTAAGCCATGTACTAAATTATAACCTCTGCATTAAACAGTGTGAATTTAATTGTCACAAAATTGCAACCTTCAGTGTGTTGATGTTACTAAATGTGTGATAACTGAACATTTTTTATTGAGGTAAGGTCATGTCAGTACAGAGTGAGTTATACCAGAACTTGACAAATTTTGGCTTTTCCCATGATCATCTAATCCTTGTGTACAAATAAATTTTCACAGTTACAGCATGGTAAATATATCAATAATGAGTGCCACACGTTACTAACTTTCTTGTTAATGGCAGTGCACTGTGGAGCTACAACAGTAAAGTTTATTTACACCCTAAGATTAGATGGAAGGACCAACATTTGCTGAGTTTAGATAACATCAATACTATTAAGCTCACGTAGCTTAGAAGAGCAACAGGGTAAAACCTTTGACCTTTTTGTAAGGTTACTGAACACTAGTACATGAAAGAATTAATCTCCATGGTGAGATTTAAACCTGTAGAATCAAAGTGGACAACCATAACCACTTATCTTTAGATATTCTTAAATGATCTTAAACACTGCTAAATTGAAGCCTTGAGTATCTTTGACTATAGTCAATTGTTATTTCTATTTTAGTTTGTAATGATAATTTGACACATAAAATGAAGGGTCGTACAGTTATGAATGAGACGGAGCGTTACGAGGCATTGAGACATTGTCGTTACGTGGACGAGGTAGTCACAGATGCTCCATGGACATGTACAAATGAATACCTCACACACCATAAGGTAAAATAATGAGATAATGTACAAACAAATACTTGAAACACCATAAGAAAAATTTATTAGTTAGTGTACAAATAAATACCTCACACGCCATAAGGAAAATTTATAAGTTAGAATAGTGTACAAATAAATACCTCAAACACCATAGGAAAAATTTACTAGTTAGAATAGTGTACAAATAAATACCTGAAACACCATAAGGAAAATTTATTAGTCAGTGTACAAATCAATATCTCACACGCCATCAGGAAATCTAAAGTCAAGGTCACCGGAGGGGACTTTAGGTTTACCCTCCGTCCGTCTGTCTGTCTGTCCGTCTGTACGTCTGTCTGTCTGTCAGTCTGTCAGTCCGTCCCTCCACAAAACTGGATCCCGCGATAACTTGAAAAGTACAGAAAATATTTTTATGAAACTTGATATATGGATAGATGGCAGTATGGAGATTATGCACGTCTTTTTCTTTTCTTCCTATGTTGAAAATTCTGGTTGCTATGGCAACAAATAGGCTTAAAATATGGCACATTTTACACATAAACTGGATCCAGTGATAACACAAAAAGTACTGGAAATATTTTTATGAAACTTGAAATATGGGTAGATGGCAGTCTGGAGATTATGCACGTCTTTTTCTTTTCTTCCTATGTTGAAAATTCTGGTTGCTATGGCAACAAATAGACTGAAAATATGCCAAATTTTACACATAAACTGGATCCTGTGTTAACGCAAAAAGTAATAGAAATATTTTTATGAAACTTGTAATATGGGTAGATGGCAGTCTTGAGATTATGCACGTTTTTTATTTTCTTCCTATGCTGAAAATTCTGGTTGCTATGGCAACACATAGACTGAAAATATGGCAAATTTTACACTTACACTGAATCCAGTGATAACTCAAAAAGTACTGGAAATATTTTTATGAAACTTGATATATGGGTAGATGGCAGTCTTGAGATTATGCTTATCGTATCTGTTCTCTCTATTTTGAAAAAAATATTGGTTGCCTTGGCAACAAATAGGCTTAAAACATGGCAAATATAACATTGTTTGTGATAAGTCAAAAAGAGCTGAATTTTTTTTTATGAAATTGCATCTTTAATTCAAGAGTTATCTCCTCTTTAAGCATTTTGCTTTTAAAAATGTTATATTTTGGTAACAGGGATGTTTCAGATATTAACTTTAGAGTGTCCTTCAGTCCGTCTGTCTGTCTGTTCATAAAAACTGTTTCCTGTGATCACTTTTAAAGAACTTTTCCAACAAATTTACTTAAAATATAGAAAAATTGAAACATAAGTGAATGGCCATTGGCCCTTCAGAATGTTGATGGGGTTCTAACCGGTAGGGGACTTATGGATTGCTTGCAATACTATGATAATTGCTTGTTATCATTGTGATGCCATATCACAAGGGCAGATAATCCTGAAATAATATTTTGTGAAGTTGTGTCCCTATTTGACTGGTTATCTAATTTGTAAAGAATGATTTCTCAAAAACAATACAAGATTTTCACTTTAAACTTCGAATTCTTGTTCACTATTGAAATTGTAATGCATTTCAAAATGGAGGATAACCCTGAAGGCTATTTTTGGCCATTATTCTGCAAAGCATTGTGTAACGTAATCTATAGTCTTAGTTGTCAATGACAATACTGATGGCAGGTAAATTTTTCACATTATGTTTTTGAAATCCTTTAAACAGAAAATGAACAGTTCCAAATTGAAAGCGAGACTGGTCTGCCAGATTTTTACAAATTTATTAGGGATATTAATTAATGTTTGTACATACTTTTGTATTTAACAGATTGATTTTGTTGCTCATGATGACATTCCGTACACAGCAGGGAACACAGATGATGTTTATAAAGATATTAAGGCTAGAGGAATGTTGGTATAGCTTTATTACCTATAATACTTGGTAAAAATGCGATCTTTGTCAGTCAGATATTTGTGTTTTGAATGTTAGGTTACCAGAACTTGGTGCAAAAACTTTTTAATGTAGTCCATTATTCAAGCATTTTAAAAGGTATCAACATGAAACTAAGAATTTGTGCTTATCATGACAAGGTGCAGTTGTTAGAGACAAGGGGCATCATTCTGAAAGCAATATTTTTGGAGTCATGCGCCTTATAACTTAGAATTTTTAACAGAATAGCGTTAACACTGCATACGGTGCTCTTGTTGTATTTTGATGTTGAAGGACATAAACATAACAATGGACGGTTCTAAGAAGACCAGTTCATTACAAAAATAAAGTAGTAAAGGGTTAAAATTATTGAATTCCTGCATGCTGAAATTCTATTAGAAATAAGAGACTTTTTTGATTGATAGAACTCTGTTCAAAAATCTGCCTTGAAAAGTTATATATAAATATTTTGTGAAGTAAAAAAGGAAAGATAAGTAATTATTTCACAAAGTTTATCAACCTCCAGATAAACCTTGTAAAATAGATACTTATTTAAACATTGTTTCCTGAGAGGTTTCTAAAAAGGCAGAAAAAAGGTCTAAATTAGTTCTTTACATTTTGAAATATGGCTGTAATTCCTATTAGTTTGTATTATAATTATTCAGGTTTTTAACGACACAACGAACAGAAGGTATTTCTACAACAGATGTTATAGCAAGGATTATAAAAGATTATGACATGTATGTTAGACGAAACTTACAGAGAGGGTACACTGCTAAAGAACTTAATGTCAGCTATATGAAGGTAAACTTCTTAGTTTTTAGTTTATACAAATCTGACAGGGTTTGAACCCATGCGGCCAGCAATCCTTAGATTACTTGTCTGATGCGTTAACCACTCGGCCATGGTAAAAATTTGATTTAAGCTATAAATGCACTAATTTTTTGCCAAGAGTTCTTTGCCAATTAAGGCAATTTATATATCAAGTTTTGATACAAAGGCTTTAGGAGCCTTGCCTTTTGGCACATATTTCCTTACCACTGTGGCTCTTGTCAGAATTTATAAAAAAAAGAATTCTAGGTTTTCATAATATAATTTGTCACATACCCATGCGACTTTTGCTAGTCAGTAAAAACAGTATTGCACAGCTGTGCATATATTTTTATATGACATCATTTGCATTATAAAAACATAGCTTAAGAACATGCTTATTATTAGCATTACAATATAGGCGCCTCATTACTAAATTTATTGAACTTGTTAAATAAAATAGTACTTTGCTCGCAAGAGGCTCGCATAATATAATTTTTTTCAACTTGTTCAATAAACTTAGTATTGAATATACACTCATTCAATATCCTCTATAAATACATATAATTGTGAAGAAGAACGAGTAATTGTTTATGTTATCTATGTTATAAACATTATATGTGTTTAGGAGAAGAAACTACAGTTCACAGAGAAGGTGGATAAATTAAAGCATAAAGGACGCGAGTGGAAAGACAAAGGAAAAGAATGGCTCGACAACTGGCAGGACCGCTCTAATGAGTTCATTGGCAACTTCCTCACATTGTTTAATCCTGATGGCAGAATTGTATGTTTAAAAAATAAATCTTTATATTAACTTTGGTAATATTAATATCAATAATTAACTAGCTAAATATTAGCAGTGATAATTAGTGGCATACTCTACTCACGAAATAAAAAACATACAAAAATATTAAATTTTTTTTAAAAATTTGGTTTATAGACTGATTTTTGGGGAATTTTTTTTTTTTAAAGATTTTGATTTACAAACTGATTATTTTTGTTGTAATTATATTTGCTACTAAACTTTTCTTAAGAAAAGTTGTTGATTGTTATACCAATATCTCAATTCTGGCAACAATACTTAATACCAAGCATTGTTAAATCAAATCTATACAGTGTATAGGCATTTTTTTAAGTGGCTTATAAAATTAAACCTGTCAGTTTAGCTAGCCTTTGAAGATTTCAAATAGCTGGACAATACAATTCAATAACCATTTACCTTCATTGTTTCCAGGGTAACTGGATGAAGGAAAGTATTCGCGCCATCTCACCAACTATGGAACGTCAAGAAGAGGAAAACACTTCTTCCAATAGTTCGTCACCTACCAGTCCATCTGCTAAACGTGTGCGACCTTCCAGCCCTGTAAACTTTGGTGTCGCCAAAGAATTAGACTTTGATGTTTCAGATGATGATGAACAATTTCAAGATGTTGATGATGACGACGATGATGACATTTGAATTCAAGAAAATGTTTTTTTTACCAAGCCTTAAAGAATAAATTTGAATAGTTTTCCAAGCTTTGAACAAGCTGTATTCATATCTAATCATCTGCCAAGGAAAAGGGTGATTTATTATTCAGCTTAATTTTATATAAATACATATTTATTTATAATTCATATTTGCAATAAGGTTATATAAATGCATGAATACATCTTATGCTGTGTTTGGGTATACATCTCAGACATATTTGTTAATGTGTTCAAAGCATTAGATGGTCATTTCTATAAATTTGATGAATGGCCGAGAGATTTTATTTTATACTATGCTTGAATTAATGTTTTAGATATGATTACATTTGTAGAGATAATTCAATATTTTTAAAATGAAAATAATTTTTGGGTCAATATTGATAAGAACAAATGCAGAAATTAAAAAATTGAATTGACTGAAAAGGGTTAGGCAGGGGACTTTGTCGGGTTTTTTTCTCAAGACAATCTTTTTATAATTGATGTTTTGTTGTCTTTTTATTGCCCCTCTATATTCGTTAACAACTGTATTTATAATTTTGTTATATAGATCTATGATAAGATAGTAGACAAACCAAGCTTTAAATTGTAATAAGAGATATTCCATGATTTTATTTTTTCTTGATTGTTATTAAATACTATATACATATCTGTTGCTAATTATAAAGTTTATTCTATTAAGGATCCAAGCATGACATGATCTTTTATTCTAGCTGCAATTTATATGATGACCTTATTTCTTGTTGTTTTTTTTAAATAAATATCTTATTCCCCTTTATCAGTATTATAGTTATTTTCATATTTTTTGTTACAAAATTTTAACTTTTTTATTAAATTTTTAGGCCGTCTTTTTTGAAGAAAAAGTCGGGCTACTATGATCACTGCATCTTGTTGTCTTTGTTAAAAACTTTTATGTAGCCCATTATTCAAACTTTTCAGAAGTTATCAATAAACTTGGAATACTTGCTTATCTTGACAAGTTGCTGTTGTTAGACAAGGGACAAAATTCTGAAAGCAATAACTTTGGAGTTATGCCCCTTTTTTACTTAGAATTTTCAACACTGACTGCATGTGGTGTTCTTGTTTTTGTTTATATTTCTTGATGTCATGTAAAATAACACTTTGAATTGGTTAAATTGTTGTTGGGGAAAAATTACAACTGAATTTTATTGACACATATTTATAAGATGTGAATATTCAAATAAGTTAAACATACAGAGATTTTAAAATAATATGTCATTAAACATGAAGTGTTTACTTACATTTTTTTTTTTTTTTCATTTTAGTCGATTAAAATAGGTGCTACATACATTATATGGTTGTATACTGCTTTACACTGTTGTATTTATAGTTCTGTACATGTACATATTTATACTTTGTTTGCCAGTAAGGTTAACAAACCTAAACGCACAATCATTATTACTATTTTAAACAACTAGTCTCTAAATAGATTATCTGTGAAGACTTACATAGTTTCTTCTCTAAACTTTTGTATTTATATACATAATGTATTCTATGTATTCTACCATGTTTTGTGAACTGTTAATTTATTTCTTCAATCTTGCCTCTACATATGAATGTGCCATTATTCTAATTATAATAATATAATAGATTTGTATTTGCATGTATATGTCATAGGTCAAGAAAAATTACCATTTATTAGGGTATTAGCTAGTTATCAAGGCTAACATCTTCTATTTTCTATGCTGTTTAAAGGCTTAGACTGCAGTAATGGGTTAAGTCCTTTTAAATTATAAGTTATGTAACTGGTTACCACCACCAGTATAGAGACTAGTCAACCTGCAGGTCAATAAAGTCTTACCAGCCTGCTTGATTTTAGTACTTTGATATTCAAATACAATGTACCTAATTTTATCATGTTGAAGGCGGATTGATGGTGTAATTACGATGATCCATTTATTTCTCATAATTTTGTTTCGATGTAAATGAGATCAGGGTCTGAAGACTTTATTTAATTTCGTCTCACAGGACCATTAATTTTAAGATTGAAATCCATTTAAAGAAATTCAATTCAAAAAGTTTTCATGTTAAATACAATCAAGGTTAAGCATATGCTTTTAATTGCTTAGTTTTACGAAAGATGAAGATAGTTTTTTAATTACACAATGCAGTGCATTCTGACATATATCATTTTATTATTTTGTTAAATGTAATTGAAATTTTACTGTTGTTATATATTTGTATAATATGACCAGTATATTTAATGTGAGTCATGGTTTTCTGTTGAATGAGACCAAACTTTTTGTACTAATTGTTTTATTGTTATGAAAGAACATTTACATATTTGACGTAAAAAGAAGCAAAACATTGTATTTTATATGTCATACAAATATATGTATGCTAAAGTATTTACATATATAAGAAATTTTGCATATGTGTTATGCACATTTGACTAATTATGAGATATGCATCCAGAAGTTGAATGAAATCTTCATTAGGTAATAATGGGAAGAAATGTTGATCCTGATGTCATTTTTCATGCATGACTAAATACTTTAAATGAAAATAAACTGAAAGAAAAGTTAAAGAAAAAATAAAGTTATCTTTTTTTTTTGGGGGGGGGGGGGGGACATGTGTTCTGATCTAGAAAACATACATAGGGTAAGAATAACGTCATGTTTGCAGGATGTGACATAACAGTATGACAGTATGTCGACATGCAAAGATAAGAGTTTTGATAGAATTTAATACAATTGAAATATTTCTATATTATATATATTTCTATGATAACTGTGTGGTTTTGAAGTTTAATTTTTAAATGAATTGAAACATTTCTTGTGCTGGATGTTTCTTTTTCGTAGCTGTGAAATAGAAAAAACACAATATAACATTGATTATTTTATGATGTTTTGCAAAGAAATGGTATCTATAACTATATTTGAAATTGTGTTTGTGAGACATTCAATTTTGATAAAATAGTATAATAACATCTATCAGTGAATTTGTAAATATCTGAACTTGTAATAACAACCTATATATGGTAAATGTTGTGCATCCATTATTCTGAAATCCCTTAATGTACTTGTGTTCATATTGACTTTTCCAAGCAAGTTCTCTAAAACATAATACAGTGCAATAAGTTTTCTGAATAAGCTTTGAATGATCAATTCATAAACAAAAATGAATTTATGTTCAATTAAGATCTATTCATGTAGTACATTTTTCATCTTTCATCATGTAGTTGTCAGAGAGGTTCTAAAACTATGTCTATTTATAGATTTATAGTTATTTATATATCTACAGCTGTATATACTGTAACCCAACGAATATTCGCGACCAATTAATATTCGCTTTATTCGCGGATGGCCACGAAGCGCGAATATTTGTTTGCGCGAATAAGTCCGCACGATTTCGCGAATAAATTGGAGAGACATTTTTATTTTAGACGTTGTTCATGCAAAGCTGCTTGACTGGATATATTCGAATTTTACGGGCACCTGTCAGGAAGTAATGAATTGTTATGAATATTGCCATAAAGCAATAAAAACACAAACTAAGTAAACTACTACAATGTTATGAATATCAAAAGAACTCCCTGTCAATATAGCAATCAAAATAAACATCCACATTTTAATACAATTTATGAAATACTAGTAGGCCCATTGTCAATCACGTTCCGTGATCACAATTCACTTACCAATACAATATAAGGCTAGCGTATTGTTAATCCCATTTAAGACACCAATAATGACCTCAATTATTGAAGATTAATAGTCGGCTAATGGATTTTACGGCCCCATCAGACTTTCCAATCCGCGAATATTTTTTTTCGGAAATCAAGAAAACGCGGAAATTAATATTCGCAAATATGTCCGACCTCGGCAAAACGCGAAAATTTGTATTCGCGAATATAAATTGGGTTACAGTAGACCTAAAGCTGCTAATTAATCAATTAATAATTATTAATAGATATTATTATATACTTATAAATGAAATATTGAGAAATATTGATAAAATAAAATGCGTATTTTCATTTTCTGTATTTTCACTGTAAAAATTTATTTTTCACTGCAGTGAAACATATTTTCCGTATTTTCACTGGTGTCTTGCCGGACTACTTTCTTTTAAATTCTGCCAGTACACAAAATTTAAGGGAAAATCTTTCAATTTTATCGCAAAAAAAGAGAAAAATGTATATAATAAACAGAAAATTCAAGTTTTTTCTATAAATACATGATTTATTTTCATCTTGTGGCATGAAAATTACAATATTTCACTCGTGGCTACCGTCACTCATGAAATATTTATTTTCATACCACTCAATGAAAATAAATCATTTATTTATAGAAAAAACTTGAATATCCTCTATGTAAACTACTAATGACTTGTTAAACATGTATATGCCCATAAGGTGAAGACCTACATTTTCCTTATGCTTGAAAAATTCCATAAAATTTCATAGAAAAGGTTAACTTTATTAGATAAAGTTGAAGTTATTAACCACAATAATAAGTAAATTAAAGGGATCTATTATGACACAAATGTATATGAAACAGAATTGTTATTTATTTTGCATTCCATTTGTTGCTGTTCATATGTATTTATTTTTTTCATTGTCTAAATAGTCATGACTATTTATTTGTTTATATGTCTGTTTTTAACTTTTAAAATTGGTAACTGATATATTTTATTATTTGTATAAGTATTTTGACATTGTTTTCAGCTTAAATTTTTTTTTTTAATTTTATATCTTAAAGATATGATACTTGAGAGCTCAATATGACATGGTTTAATAAAATAGAGATTGATTTTATGTGTGCATTATTGTAAAATATTGCACAGTTAGGAGTTCAGTAACATATCATAAAGGCCACAGTGGAGTAAATAATTATTAATATCGGAACTCTTTATTGTGCAATATTATATGTTACTTTTTACCTATTTTGTTGAACTACATTTTTTTCATGTAACTGTTAGGTGTTTTTTTTATCAACATGTTTATATACAAATATATTTCAATATATGCATGTATGTGGATGCAAAACACCTGTATTATATGCAGAATATACTGGTATTTGGACTGGTTCCATAATGAAAAATCATAATAGATACTTCCCTAATATCTCTTCCAATATTATTTATTTTGTCCACATAAGGTTTTGTTTTCTTTATCAATTATTTTCAGCCAATCACTGCTTTTAAATCGTACCATATGACCATTCAATATATTACCATATTGGATGCTGTAGCATCCAATATATTTATCCTGTATCGGACAAGTGAGTGTGTTTGACTTTTTCCATGAGATGTCAATATAAAAGCCGTTAAAGACAGAATTATCTGAATAAATTTCACTTAGAACTTCCAAAATGCCGTGCTAAAACAAATCAGACTTGTCAAACCATTATAATAATGGCCACATTTTGCATCTCCTCAATATAATTAAGATACAGAATAAACAGGGTATTGAACTTTGAACAGATACAATATGGGAATAAATTTGGACTTGTACACAGCTTGAAAAAAAAAGCATATGACTAGCCAGGCAGCTTGTCCAATATGGTTTTATTAGCTTTGTAATCATTAATATTTCCATATTGTAAAGTTCAATGTAAAGTAACCTTTTACAGAGCCTTTTTAATGGTGACAAAATTATGAGCTATGTGTAGCTCATACTAGCATGTGTTACCTGAAAGGTATTTTATGCTCACCTTTTTTTTCCCCAGAAATTTATTGAAATCTATGAAATTCTCACAGAATATGTCTTATTTGAATAAAAAAAAATGTTAAAACTATGTATGAGAAGCTGCATTCCCTATTATGAGTCAAATAAAGTTGGTCTTCCAGTTTTTAAATGACAATATGTAATATACAATTATTCATATTGGATCCACCTATAGTGTGTAGAGTGTAAGGCATAAAATATCTACTTTGTGTAAAGTCAAAACATGTTTATTATAGCCCAACATACCTACTTTTTGTAGAGTCAAAACATGTTTATTCTATATGTACAAAGAGACTGTGTAGCAATTAGCTATATTTTCAAATATCAAATTTGAGCATAGTATATCTAAAAAAGAAAACATTTTTACATTGTTTTGTTTTGTATTGGTGTTGAATCAGGGTGGAAGAGTAATGCTATTATCATGACCAGTAATATATTTCATGTGCCGAATTCATTGCCATTTTAAATATTATGCTTAACTTCTTGTTTAATTTATATTTTTCCTCCTTTTTGTACTGCCATTAACACAATAACCTCGAAAATCTAGTACACTAGATGATTCTTTCAGTCTTGTACATGTAAGTTGAACAAGGGCCGTAACTGTCTCACTTGCCAGAAAAAATATACACTACTATATACTTAAATCATTTATTTATTTATGTAAATTATTTGTTAAAATACATATACATATATTTGATGTATTTTTATATATGGTGGTTTTATTCATTTATTTATGAATTTGTCAATATGTTTGCAATGATTTCAATCATAAGTTTCATTTTATTTCTTACATGGTTATAATGATAATTCAGCAGTACATCAAGTTAGATCTATATGAAGATTTTTCATGTAAAAGACAAATGTAAAACAGGTGTATTTAACACTAAAACAATATTGTATTTGAAAAATAATTGAATTTTTGTTGTAGATGGAAATGAAAAAAATGATCACCTTAATAAAAGAACATACAATGTTTTAGTTTTGTTCTGGACCCGAGTAAAGTACAGCACTGAGGAGAAGTAAAAGATAGTCACATGTTAGTGACTGCCATAAAGTTTCTTTTTCTTATAATTTTGCCAAACTCTGTTCATTTAAACTACTTGAACTTTATTGTAATATTGTACAATTCTTCATGAAAATTGTCGAATAATTGACTCTAATTTCAGCAAAAAATGACATGTTTTTTTCCATTCATATCAGTTAAATAATTATTTTTTTCATAATATATATTACTTTTATTGTGACACTAATAAAAGGCATATATGCAATTTATTCTTTGTTATATTTTCAAAGAGAAGAGGCGTCCGTTGACTTCAAACCACTTGTTCCTCATGGCCGACAGGGACTTTGAATGATTTCACGCGAGGAGGCTATCTGTCACGTCGGGAAGTTATCCAGCTAGCTTACGGAGCATCGGTGCCCGTTTGTGACTAAATTGGTGCACGTAAGGGCACTTGAGCTATGCCTCCACCAGTAAAGCCCCCCCCCCCCCCCGCCTCGAAAAAATAAAATAAATGAAAAACGTGTCCGGTTATACAGTGGTTACCTATTACATGTTAAAATATTGCAAACATTGTTCTGATACGTACTCCCTTCCACCCTCGTGTATAGATTTTCATTTTTTTTAAAGACTTGGATATGCATTAATCACGTTTCGTGATAAGTTTTATAAGTTAAAATCTTTGCGGCGACCATACTGTAAATCTCATGTAAGCAAGACCATGGAGACAAAAAGCAGTATTAAAGACACCTTTGCACTGTAACCAACAACATAAAATAAGTGTTGGAAACGAATGTGATGCGTACTACATGTACATCATTTAATCTTGTACCATGATTCTGCCTTTCGTTATCTGTATTTCGTGTAAAGAAACCATTGCTTGTATCATAGTTGAGGGACCTTTCTGTTGAAAATATGTCAGGGTTAAATCGTATACATATACATGCACAGTGCGTAAACTGGAGTGCAGTTATCGCACTCCAGATCATGCCCATTGATTGGCTCATTTTTGCTGGGGTTTACTTATTGTGACGGCAGAGAAAGGAAAAGCGATAGAAATATCATATACAGATGCTCCTTCATTGGTTACTTTTTCTGGGGTTTCATATTGTGACAACAGGGAACGTGTTATTATGTTTGACATTGATACAAAAGAGAAAGAACAATAAAACACTCGGCAATCTGATTTATACTCGGGGGCTACGCCCCCTCGTATAAATCAGATAGCCTCGTGTTTTGATGCTCTTTCTATGAAACTGCCAATTAACGTCGCACAAGCACATGGAAAGCATGGCACAAGTTTTCATATACAACTACCGCGGCCGTCATTGCATTAAGCTGTTTTTTTGTATTTTCTGATCGCAAATCAGCAAATACAATTCTGACATTCAATCTCTGACACAGAAGTTTCAAGACAAACCTAACAACAAGTAGTTCTCAAAACAGCTTAAAACTTTCGATTTAAAAGAAAGAAATATCTTTATTTTGTCACAAGTATCAAACAAATTACAACGCATTCAAAGTTTAAAAGTAGCGTTGGCTTATAGAATTGTCAATAAATGCACTCGGATGAATATGATTTTAATCAATGGAAATGCTATTTTAGTGATGTCGATTACCGTATACCTGACTGGCGAGTAGAGGAAATAAACATGTTGGACTGTTTTGGCGAGAAGATTTTCGCTAAATTATTTACATCAATGTTGAACAGCAGGTATATCGTGAACAAAATACCTCGAAATTAATATGGATTACAAACCTTGCATGGATATTCTAAATAAGAACTATTTCATTTTATTCAGACTGTCCCCGTCACACTTCTCCGTGGTGCAGGGGTAAACTTTTTTTTAAGGAAGTAGCCACGATATGCAAGGATAAAAGGATAAAGTGTGGCTGTCATAAAAATGAACATAAATAGTTTTTGATGCATCTCTAGTCATGCAAAATTCCGTATGTATCAAACTGTTATAATAGTAAAAACCCAAACGTAGTCACTGCATCTCGCTGCCCGGCAAGGTGAATTGAAGTATATAAAAAATAAACATATAACAGGAAAATTCATACAGATATATTGAAGTTTACGTAGTAAACGCGGTTTATGCAAGATCTAAATTAATTCTACTTTCGATTTGATGTTTACATCGTCGGTACTTGACCTATATCCGGTTTCTAATACCACGTGACTAAATTCAGCTCCCTTATCAACAAAGTAGGACCCGCATCAGCAGCAATACGTATGCAGCCTCTCGATTTCCACAGCGCTCTTTGTTCACACGCACATTAATTTAGAAAAATAATTTTACACCACCATCCATCCCCGCCTCTCACCTTGAAGAGCAATGCCTTCTGGTTAAGATCTTGTCAGTATGCCTTTCATGGGGATTAGGCTTGTAAGCCAATACCAAGAAAGAAGGAGGCATACTGGCTCGGACTACACCAGACTTAATGGTTTTAACATGTTTTATGTCTTATTTCCAGTTTTAGTTATATTTATCATATAATCATTCATTTGGTCTGATGTTTCTTAGCCAGTTATGCCAAAAATAAAGATTTATAAGTCTATCACTTGTTTCGTGGTTTTAATTTGATTGAGTATAAACAGTACGATTAAATTTAGATTCAAAGATCAGAAAATACCACAGAGCTTGCAGACCTTTGATTACATTATGCCCTGAGTCACGCATGTTAAAAAGTGCAAAGCAACGCGTGGTCATTACAGTCTATACGTTAATGCATTTCTTCTCTGTTGTACGCAGGTACTGTGCAAGAATGTGCATAAAAAACTGCGCACGCAGGTGTACATGAAACACTCATATTTGCGTTGTCATTGTATATTCGTTTTTTCTTTTCTTTTTGAAGTTTATTCATCTGGAAAATATTTCGTCTCATCTGGTGGCGTGCGCTTTATAAACCTTTATATGATATACTTGTAGTTAAATTATATGTATCTAAATCAATATGCGTACAACATACATCAATATATGTAAACTTAATACTATCCCAGATGTTGTACCGCCTCTTCTCTCACGTTGATTGTCAATGCTAACAAAAAGATGTCTCGATATTGACATAAATCATTGTGAACTTGGAAATAAAACTTAACGTGTATAATAATGGAATTAGAAAATGGATAGAATAAAAGTGAGCATGATTTAGACATGAAAATGCATGTTATAAAAAAACCCACATATATTTCGATTTCCATGCGTGTCGGAATTAAACTAATCGGTCTGAAAATTTCACACTAACTATTTTCCTTTTCATTGATTTAATATATGTTGTGTACATACGAATTTATACATTCGTTTGGTGATAATAAAGTCTTGATTAGACGTACAAAAAAACAGTCGCTGAAGATATTTTTATGCTACATATATGATTAATTGTATTTACTGTGAATCAAAAGCGAATATTACAAGTGTAATATGAAATGGTCGATCATCTGTATATATATGTCACTACTTTTGTCGTAATCAATTTCCTTTCTTTCAGATTTAAACATGTATTATCTTCTACTATTAGTACTAACGGAGATTATCTCTGCATCATTAATAGGTATGTAATTATATTTATCTATACATCACTTATTTCATTCATTGATTAGTTTATAAAATTATTGTTTGCATTTTATAATACTTCAAAAATACCTTTCAGAAAGAAATACAAATTATCGCAAAATACTAGTAATATTTTCTTCCCCGGAACATGTTATTCGAAGTATTCTATGTTACAACATCTACAAGAATTGACTATAAAGTCATTTTGCAGTTCCGTATAACAGTTTCCAAATAATTATACATTGGTACGGAAGCGTCCTGGTGCCAATTCATAATGTTCTATAAAAAAATAAACTCCTACGTAGGAGATAAAAAAGCCTAATTAGGAGTTTGTAACTCCTACGTAGGACTTTTAAACTCCTACGTAGGACTTTATAACTCCTACGTAGGAGATAAAAAAATCCTAATTAGAAGTTTGTATCTCCTACGTAGGACTTTATGACTTTATAAGAAATGCATACAGAATTCTTTGCAAATCTCAACATTACGGACCGGTATATCGGCGAAGGAACAATACACTTAAACACCCCCCCCCCCCGGCCGAAATAATTTCAAATCTTAAATAGAGAGGACATTTCACCTTTGGTTCATACAGAATTTATTTAAGTTTGATTGTTTAGGAAGCTAGAAGCTTATAGACACACTTTCGAATCCGTTCCTGGAACCAGCCAGTACGTACTTAGCAATGACTAAAGGTATTTACTAAAGCGGCTCGCCACAATTACAACTTGACACATATGAGCCGCGCCATGACAAAACCAAAATAGTGGGTTTGCGACCAGCATGGATCCAGACCAGCCTGCGCATCCGCGCAGTCTGATCAGGATCCATGCTATTCGCTATCAGTTTCTCTACTTGTAATAGGGTTTGTAAGCGAACAGCATGGATCCTGATCAGACTGCGCGGATGCGCAGGCTGGTTTGGATCCATGCTGGTCGCAGATGCACTATGTTGGTTTTGTCATGGCGCGGCTCATATAATTTATTTTCCTACATAATATTCTATCTTAAGTTATACTCTAGCATACATGTCCGTCGAACTCTGTGCTTTCAGTACTTTGATATGTATCCTATATAGGAGTTATAAAGTCCTACGTAGGAGTTTAAAAGTCCTACGTAGGAGTTACAAAGTCCTACGTAGGAGTTATAAAGTCCTAATTAGGCTTTTTTTTATCTCCTACGTAGGAGTTATAAAGTCCTACGTAGGAGTTTAAAATTCCTACGTAGGAGTTATAAGCTCCTAATTAGGCTTTTTTATCTCCTACGTAGGAGTTATAAAGTCCTACGTAGGAGTTTAAAATTCCTACGTAGGAGTTATAAACTCCTAATTAGGCTTTTTTTATCTCCTACGTAGGAGTTATAAAGTCCTACGTAGGAGTAATAAAGTCCTACGTAGGACTTACAAAGTCCTACGTAGGAGTTTAAAAGTCCTACGTAGGAGTTACAAACTCCTAATTAGGCTTTTTTATCTCCTACGTAGGAGTTATAAAGTCCTACGTAGAACTTACAAAGTCCTACGTAGGAGTTTAAAAGTCCTACGTAGGAGTTACAAACTCTTATTAGGCTTTTTTATCTCCTACGTAGGAGTTTATTTTTTTTATAGAACATTATGAATTGGCACCAGGACGCTTCCGTACATTGGCCATATACTATCTTTTGGTTCCTAATTTGCATAATTATGGTGAGTTAGTATTTTGTATGGAAGTCAAAATACTCCTTTTGTTTACATTTTGCTACCTTTACAACACAATATTTCACACCCAACTCTACTTCTGCAGTTGTTTCACATCTAAGACGGTCGAAAACATTATTTAAAGTTAACATATCTGACCTTTCTAAAGAATTAAAAAATATTGATTTATGAGGATTGATGTGCCTTTAAATTTTATATAAAATTTCATAATCTGTAGTTTTACACGCTTCAAAACACACCGAACTTCCTGTTCCGAATCATGATAAGTTTCAGCATTATACATACTTGAATCGGC
>NW_026852844.1:0-12091 GCF_026571515.1 Ruditapes philippinarum
TTTCTTCTTCAATTTTTTCAAGAATCTTATACGAACAAAACTTGAGAACACAGTTGGTGAAAAATTTCCCCATAGAAACTTTGCCGGAAAACCCTCTCACTCATAAAAGAAAACTTCGCTCAAAATCCCGCAGACTCTTAAAAGACAACCTCGCTGAAAACTATAGACTCTAAAGCAAAACTTGCTGAAAACCGTAGACTCTTAAGAAACCTTGCTGAAAATATCATGAGCGCGAAAATCGAATACTAGTGGGAAAACCTGATTATCAAAGACACGCAAAGGATTGTGGGTCTGAATCTGACTATCATCTATTTTCGGAGCTTCCTATCCGTTGTTTATATATCTGTGTCATTATGTATAGGGCTGTCATTGAATATCCCAATATTGATATATTATCGATATCTATCATCCGATCATACAAATACACATTTTCAAATATTGAACCCACCATGATGTTGACATCAGCAACTACATGTATCATATATTATAAAATTCCAATATTTTAATGCAAATTGCAGACAGGTTTTATAGCAAAACACTTAAAAATAATACATCTAAAAGTGATCAACAAATGCCCTATCAAGTATTTGAATTTATGCAGTATGTTATTAGTAAAGCTTTTCGTGAATACGAATATCGCCGCTAAGTAACCAAGAGCACTTGTTAGTGATCTCCCATGACATTGATTACGGACATTTCAGATTCAAAATTCTAACAAAAGTTGTGGCCAACTTACTTAAATCTGGAGAAAATAATGCAAAGTGATATCACTTGATAAACATTTATTTCTGATATTCTTAGACAAGTGGATATACAGAAGACTAAAACTCAAGGGCCATATTATTTCATTTTGCTTATAATGCATAGTAGCTTATCCAAAAAAAAAAATCAATATGCATATCCCTCTCAGTCATTATAATTACAACAGGTGTGAATGACTATAAATTAAATAATTCAGAAATTTTGATGCCTTGAAAAAAAGTCAACGTTTCCCTTAGTCATTGCATTTGTTGTTTTTTTTCGGATCTCAAAACACTGTGAGCGAAAGTAGACTGTCAAGATGTGCCCCCTTCTGTTTGGGGGGGTTTGAAGGGGGGCGGAGTCCCGCTCATCGCCAGAAAAATTTTGGACTTGTGAGAAGCTTAAAATGACCCCAGGTTGATCATAAGGTAACGTGCAACCAACGCTGAAAAGCCTTTGACTCTATCTCAATCCCTTGAGAAGTTGTTCTTTCATGTACTGGCACCATTCCCAAAGCAGGAAAAAAACACTGATGTATATTTGAATCCGGATCAACTCGGCCCTATAACTAAATTGCCCCCCCCCCCAGCCATCTTGGCCCTATACCAACTCAGCCCATTATTTTATATTACTGGTTATTTCTTTTTATTATATATTTTCTTCATTGTTTAATCTATTTTTATTAACAATATGTCTTCTGTATTATATCAAATAATTATACCGGAGCAAAGGCTAGTGTCATCATATTAGACAGTCAATTAATACCTTTTATCTATGATAAACATTTATAACAGATGATAGGTAATAATCTTCCTCCTAACAGAATTTAAAAGTAAGTATACATTGTGGCGTAATTCTTAGGTTCAGTTTCAGAACTTAATACTTCAACTTGTCCACAGTCTTTATGTTTGAAAGACCCTGACTTGTCCAATTATACATACATATTTTACTGCCTTACATATTGGTCCTTGTTAATGGAATGAGCAGTGCTTAATAATATTACTTTTATTGTCAATACTTGTCATTTCCATAAAAGTATGTGATTCCCGACATACCTGTGACATTCCGGATTCATGATTTAGTTGTTATTTTTGTTTAAAACTTGAAAATATTAAATATCAAGTGATGTTGTTAAAATTCTAATTTTGATAATAAAATGGAGGAACTATAATTATATTATATCATAGTTTTATGATAACAACAGCTTTGCACTTCTTTAAAAATCCCCCTATTTTTTGTTCAAATCCGCAAAATCCCCCATCTGGGTGGCTGGAAATATGGGATATTATGCTAAATGGTCACAAAATTCAATCTAAAAGCTTAATTTATTAAAATTTTTCAATTACTATTTGTTTGTGATCTTTTCTCTTAATTACTTTTCTAGCAGTGTTTGAAATTAGCCGTTGTCTGATAGCCTGTAACAACCAAATTTCTCTTTGAGCTACAAATATTTAACAGTAAAAAGCCTGACTGGGCCAACATATTTTCAAAGGCGATTTAAACAACTGTATTGAACAAATGAATCATGCTTGCGAAATATGATAATATCTTTCAAGACTTTCATGCTAGTGAATATTCAATCAGGTAGTCCAAGCCTAGTTTTCAAATCAGAATTACGTACAAGTTGTTCCAGTAATTTATTCCTTAAAAAGTTATTAATTAAACAATCTATATCTTTTAAGTTTT
This sequence comes from Ruditapes philippinarum, assembly GCF_026571515.1. NCBI lineage: Eukaryota > Metazoa > Mollusca > Bivalvia > Venerida > Veneridae > Ruditapes > Ruditapes philippinarum. The sequence goes on from NW_026852844.1 coordinate 2,428, forward strand.
ATATCCTTACAGATTTTGATAGAGGGCCGAGTTGACACATGCCTAGTTGGTATATAGGGCCTTTGCCGTATATTTTACCGGAAAAGAGTCAACTCGGCCCTATACCAAGTCGACACGGGGTCAACTTGGCCCACTTTACAAAAAGATATTTAACATATTTACTTTGCTTTGCATGTTGTTAAGGTAAATGAATAATAAGAAATATCTTATTATTATTATATAATTATACATTGTACTTCTGCCGAAATAAAATATATTTGGAAATTTTTTTTTCGATAAAATTAATAAAAATGTGTTTCCTTAGATGCATTTTGTTTGTAAAGTTATTTTCAAAAAAATATGAAACAAAAACGAGTTTACTTAATAGCATAAGCTTCTAATTAATTGCAGGTGGTCACTTATCAAATTTGAATGAATTATTCAATCATAATTATCACCTAATAATAATTAATCGGTATCCGTAACATGCACATTGATTGATAATAATACCCTGTGACAATAGGAGTATTTTGATGTCTTTTCCCTTTTTTCAAAGTGGGCCGAGTTGACCCGTGCCCAGTTGGAATAGGGCCGAGCTGACTCCGGGCGGGGTATATTTTTGGGCAGAGCTGACCCGGATTCTATTTTACAGAAAAAATTAGCAAATACATTTACTGACATGTCGACCATTATTTGTATGTACTTCAGTGTTGACAATGTTAATGTATATATTTTTTCATTACAAGTTTATCTGGCGACTAAGTTTGAATATCTGAATGTTTACTAGTCTGACATTCGCAACAGAGTTTGGTTCGAGTGGGTTGTGGTACGAATGAAAAACCCGCTTTTCAACAATGCAGGCTTTCTATAGAATAACTTTATACTAAAAATGTGAACAATATATAATTCCTAATTATAAATATGCTCTACAATTAACGAGGTGACCTAGAACTTTAACCTGCATATGATGATTATCTGCATTTTTTTTACTTCCCGAAAAAAAATCGCATTGATTGAAGTAGGTCAACTGAGGGTAACTATCCATTATGTCTATGACCGATCAATAAATAGAACAAGAGCTGTCGGTAGGACAGCATGCTCGACTATTCTTAGTGCTTGATAGTAAAAAAAATGCCTGATACAGTTACCTCCTCCTGTTTACAGGTTGGGGTCATGATGTTGAACAAGTGTCATAGTTTCAAAGCCATATGTCAATGGACTTTGAAAATATTTGAACTATTACAAAAACTTTAACGTAAATTCTAAGTCGAAAAAGGGGCATAATTCTGTCAAAATGCTTAATAGAGTTACCCCCTGCTGTCTACAGGTTGGGGTCATGATGTTGAACAAGTGTGCAAAGTTTCAAAGCCATATGTCTATGGACTTTGAAAATATTTGAACTATTACAAAAACTTTAACGTAAATTCTAAGTCGAAAAAGGGGCATAATTCTGTCAAAATGCTTGATAGAGTTACCTCCTCCTGTCTACAGGTTGGGGTCATGATGGTGAACAATTGTGCAAAGTTTCAAAGCCATATGTCAATGGACTTTGAAAATATTTGAACTATTACAAAAACTTTAACGTAAATTCTAAGTCGAAAAAGGGGCATAATTCTGTCAAAATACTTGATAGAGTTACCTCCTCCTGTCTACAGGTTGGGGTCATGATGGTGAACAAGTGTGCAAAGTTTCAAAGCATATGTCAATGGACTTTGAAAATATTTGAACTATTTACAAAAACTTTAACGTAAATTCTAAGTCGAAAAAGGGGCATAATTCTGTCAAAATGCTTGATAGAGTTAACCTCCTCATGTCTACAGGTTGGGGTCATGATGGTGAACAAGTGTGCAAAGTTTCAAAGCCATATGTCAATGGACTTTGAAAATATTTGAACTATTACAAAAACTTTAACGTAAATTCTAAGTCGAAAAAGGGGCATAATTCTGTCAAAATGCTTGATAGAGTTACCTCCTCCTGTCTACAGGTTGGGGTCATGATGGTGAACAAGTGTGCAAAGTTTCAAAGCCATATGTCAATGGACTTTGAAAATATTTGAACTATTACAAAAACTTTAACATAAGTGGTTACGCCGACGCCGACGCTCGGGTGACTGCAATAGCTCTACTTATTCTTATCGAATAGTCGAGCTAAAAATTATTTCATTATACCAGTTTAATATTAATTTTTACCAGTTTTCAACATTTCCGTGGATAGCCTTATAGCTCTGTATTTCTCTGCATTGCTGCCATTTAATTTTCAATATGGCGCCTGTCCTGAATTATTCGATGGTCTCTGTGAGGAAAATCCGTCACGCATGCGCACTTGAAATTTATATACCAAAAAAGGTTTGCCGGCTACAGACCATCGTCCAACTGATAATAGCAAAGTTACAGTCAGTTACCGCCAAAACAATGAAAATTTCAATAATTTGACCTTCAAAGACAATGTCATTAATGAATGCAGGTCAAGGTCTTTCGGTATATTTTTTACAGTAATCTTTGAAGATTATTATGTTCAAGTTTCAGGACAATCCATTCAAAAATAACAAACTTACAGCCAATAAAAGCCAAAAAAATGAAAATTTCAATAATTTGACCTTCAAAGTCAAGGTCATTTATAAATGAGTGAAGGTCAAGGTCTGGCTGGTTATTTTTAAGGGATATCCTTAAACAGGGCTAGCACTGGCAATTTTTTTCTTTGAGCCAATTCTTCGCGGCGAAAATTGCCTGCGTGTATTTTATTTTCAAATCGGGCTATGGTATGGCATGGGATATTTAGAAAAGCATTAACTATTATCCAACTTAATTTTGGTAGCTACATTTTTATTACATTAACAAATCTTACATACATTGTATACGAGTATAATTTAAAGTCAGTAATCATAATTTTAAGCTTAGAGGTCAGTTACTATAACATTTGCCAAAAGTTTCATGTAGGCAGCAAGGTTCCCTTAAAATCTAAGTCTGTGGCACGTTAGTGACATAAGGTCAATCTTTTTTTTTTTTCAGGAATACTCTGTATGCCAAAATAATCCTTCTCAATTTTTATATTTTTGGAGCCATAATTAGGTCAGATTTCTGGGCCAAATACCATTCTCTGTAGTGGCCCAATAAAGCCTGCCTTCCCAACCAAACTAGCCTCTTTTTCCCCCAGTTTGGTCCTCAAAATCCCCCAGTCTTTTGAAATTTCCCATAGAATTTAGAACAAAATTAAATGATGGTGTTGAATTTAGGCCTTTTACTGCCTTATTAGTATTTCCCACTGCTTTTTGCTGTGTCCTATTTTGAAGAACATGAGACCCCTTTTCCCAAAGTATGCTACAATCACGCATATTTTCCCAAGAAAAAGGCAGAGGCCCCTTCCCTCAAAAAATGGTGTTATGGCCCTGGATTTTATTGGCAATAAACTCCTTTCCCACCACCACCAAAAAAAAAATCAACAACAAATAACTCCATCAACTCTCTGTTTATCAACAACGATAAAATTTTACTGGTCAAGTTGCCAACTGCAAGAACATAATTTGTCGCCATTTCATACCCAAAATGCTGATTTGATTAGCGACAATCTGAGATGCGCTAGTTATTGTTTCATATTGAATATTAAGACCAAATTATCCAGTGCATATTCAACAATCTGCCACAGGTATTTTTCACACCATTAGTGTCGTATTTATCAGCTGATAAACATGTAAACATACCCTGAGGGTCAGTGTATTAGACTGTGTAACTGTTCATATCAATATTTCGTTTGGAACGCAAGTTACAAATATAAAACCAGTCAATGACCCACAAAAAGTAGACTGTGTCAGCTGTGTTTTGAGATAAGAAGTGATAAAACGGAAGTTGTAGATGGAAAACCAGATGTGTACTTTTCCATTCTTAAAATAGAAAATGCTAAATTTAGACTGGAGATTCCAAAAGTCATACTTTTCGTAAGTTTGAGCCAATCGTGATTTTCTTGAGCCAATTTAATTATTTTGGAGCCAATTTGCTCATTGGCTCCTGCCAGCGCGAGCCCTGCTTAAAGATTATTATGTTCATGTTTGAAGACAGTCCATTCAAAAATAACAAAGTTACAGCCAATAACAGCATGAACAAGCAAAAATGGGGGATATCGGTCAGTTACGTCCCTTGATTCGGCAGGTGCTCGATAGGTGGCGCTGTTGTTGATTTGGTCCCTGTCCACTTCCGTGTTGGATAAGAAAAAACAAACTTCGAGATTAACATAATACAGATTATTTGATTAAAAGTTGATGAAATGGCTTCGCAGTTTAGCTCTCTTTCATTAGGGCAGCTCAGGACTGAATTACGTAAACGTAATGCTAAACTTTCTGGACGAAAGAAGGAGTTAATAGAAAGGTAAATTTATGTTTTGTAAAACTAACGATGGATGCTCCATATTAAAATTGTTTCAATCGTTGTTTGAGTTTCTTGCATTTACATTAATTATAAACAGCCGATGGAATTTAATTTTAAATACACTATGTTATTGATAGTTTAACACGATTATAGCCATTGGGTCAAATGAAGTCCGTATTGATATTTTTTATACACGAAGAACAGTAAGTGGGTGGGGTAATACATTTTTCTTGCATTTACATTGATTGCAACTGTCGATGGGATTCAATTATAAATACACCGTATTATTGATTGTTATCTTGATTATAGCCATATGGCTCATATGAAGTTTGTATTGATATTAATTATACTTGAATGACAGTATATGGGTGGGGTAATACTAAACATTTTTTTAATCAATTTGCTTTCATTTATAAATTATGTGTATGAATTGATATATAATATATACTAGTTTTTAATTTGTATTTCAGATTGGAGGCTTATGAAAGGAACAACAACTTCAACCAGAATGATGATCTCCTTCCTGAATTTTGTATGGACTTGCCAAAGGTCACTGGTTACAAAGACGTGCACAGCGAGGTTGAGATGCCACCTATCACATATGAGCATGGATGTGAATTTCTGCAACAGTTCAATGTAGAATTTGATCAGACGGTTTCCGATTTATACAATGACAAATTTCTTCTGTATCTAAGAGTGTGCAAAGTGAAAGACCTTTATTTTGTAAAGAGTGCATGTCATGCAGAAATGAAAAAGAACATCACATACATAGTTGACATTTCTGTGAAACCAAATGGTCGTGTTTTTGAAACTCAGTGTGAATGTGGAGCTGGTGAAGGTCCTTTAGGCCATTGTAAACATATTAAAACTGTTCTCTTTGCCTGTTGTCGTTTTGTGAAAACAAAGGAACTAAAAGTGGAACTGTCCTGTACAGAAAAATTGATGTCATTTCACAAGACAAAAAAACATAAAGGTTCACCTTTAAAAGCTAGAAACTTAAATGTAGCTGGAGCAGATGCAGTATCTAACTTTCAAGATTTTGACCCCAGACCACAAAAATACAGAAATGCTGAAGAATATAAAGACTATTTCTATAATACATGTATGAATTTTAAAGGAATTTCAATGACTCCAATTTTTCAGACATTCCCTCCAGCTAATGTAAGGGCTTATGCCCATGACCATGATTATTTAGCACTCACCCAGGAGGACATTCTGCTGAATGCAATGAAAGTGAATCAAATAACTGAACAGGATTACAAAAACATTGAGGAAATAACTCGTGGTCAGAACACAAATGAACGTTGGATTGAGGAAAGAGGAAAACGACTTCAGTCTTCCAATTTCTACAGAATTTGTACGGCCACGGAAAGAACTGATCTTAATAAATTGGCCGAGTCTATGGTGCTTGGTAAAAGCATCAAGACGAACGAAGCGATGCGACATGGCCATAAGCACGAAAGAGAGGCTATTCAGCGTTTTGAGGCAGATTGTAACATAAAAGTTGTTAACTGTGGAATTTTTGTTTCTAAAATATTACCATTTATTGGTGCATCCCCAGACGGAATTGTCAGTGACAAAGTTATTTGTGAGGTTAAATGTCCGTTCTCTGCACGAGAAAAAGAAATTTCCCCTTTAACTGTGCCATACTTAAAAATTAAAGACAATGCCCTCACTCTTAGTCCTACACACCCCTACTATTATCAAATTCAAGGACAGCTGTATTGTTCAGAAAGAGAGTTCTGTTATTTGATTATATATACATTGACAGACATAAAATATATCAAAATTGAGAGGGACAGTGAATTTATTGCTAAAATGTTGGACAAACTTAAGTATTTTTATGAACATCATTTCAAAGCTGTACTTTTGAGAAAGTATTTGTACAAGGACTATTAGACTGTTAAGAGTTCAAAGGTTAAAGTCATGAACACATTTAAGTGTCAGTGGTAATGGTGATTGTAAGTTTAACTGACAGTGTTCAACTGTTGAAGATGTACAAATGATGCTTTATTTTTTAATGTGATTAACATGTGTTGATCTCTACCCTCAAGGAGCTGAATGATTTAAATTCCATATCACAAAACTGTGTTTTCATTATTGATATGTAAAATGTAAATGCACTCACTGTATGTAAATTTACACACTGTATGTATATGCACTCACTGTACATATTTGCTATTTTTATTCAACTGTTTTGTTCAAAATTAAACTATTTTCACCATACAAGTTTGTTTATTGCATTACTTCTATTACATCTATTATAAAGAGATAATATGGTGGCTGAGTTTGCCTTCTATTGATTTGGAGTTACACTGTATCCCTGCTTAGCTCAATAAGGAGCACATCAGATTGACAATATAGGGGGTCACTTGTGGTAAAATTGGCAACAATTGGTTAGTTATCCAAGAAAGCCGGTAGGACACCACCGAAATAACCAAAAACAATAACCTGCATCGGAGAAAAAAGATTAATTTTAAGATACAGATTGTTTCAACCAGTACTGGTTACTTCCAGGAAACAAACTTGAACATAATTAAAACAATATGATTAATTTACAAATCAGACTTTATTTTGTAGAACTATACGATTCATACATTACTATCAAGTTAATCATTGGTACATGAAAATGAAATCAAATGAGCCGCGTCATGACAAAACCAACGTAATGCGTTTGCGACCAGCATGGATCAAGACCAGCCTGGGCATCCGCGCAGTCTGATCAGGATCCATGCTGTTCGCTTACAAACCCTATTACAATTAGAGAAACTGATAGCGAACAGCATGGATCCTGATCAGACTGCGTGGATGTGCAGGCTGGTCTGGATCCATGCTGGTCTCAAACCCACTATGTTGGTTTTGTCGTGACGCGGCTCAAATATTTAAGCAAGACAGCAAATGTAAAGGTGAACACATGAATATTAAGACTTTTTAAGTGACATGTCTCCATATGATTGAAATTCAGCCTGTCAAAATATTACCTTAGAAAAAACAATGTTAGTGTTATTTTTATATTTCAATGTGCTATGCAAAATATGACAAAATTTACACAATTCTTATCCAAATTCCATTATAAGTAGACTAAGAGTGAGTCAAAGATAATTTTTCTCCATTCATAATTTATGGATTATTTCTGTAGATAGTATTTAAGTTATCAAATATTATCCAAACAAATATGGAGGCATGCTACATTTACAAAAAGATGAATATAAGTTATGTTAAATAAAATTTAAAGAACAAATTTTAGTAAAGTCCTTTGATTTTGGTTTCAAATCTTTCAGTTCAAGATAGTTCTGGATTGTGCATTCTGTAAACTAACTACATGCAAATGTAACAATGTTCAATGTGTATTTAATCAAAAGTTATATGAATAAAAGTAACAATCATCATGAAATTGTATGCACAATGAAAACTATCCTATGCCATTACTGAAATCAACAGTGACTTAATAAGTGGTTCTTTAACACAGGATATTCCTTAATAAGAGTGATTGCAAAATAAAGTGTTTACTGCTTAAGCATGTTCAACTGCACAATTGTCATTTTAAGAATTTTAAGAATATCACACTAATGGGAATTATATAAACTGCGCCTGCCATTTTCCTAATCATATTACTAAATATTATTAGCAGTCCAGTACAATATGGGTACTTGTTATTCTAATTCCATTCTACTCAATCAAATCATTATGCTGATGAGGATACGATTCTATGCCTGAAATTACATAACATGAAACAAATAAAAACAATTTGAGAAGAGAATTTGGTTTCAGTGGCAGTCATGGGTTCCTTCAAAATCTTATATGTTTTTGCAAGTCCAATAAGCCTTTCAATATGCACACGCTTGCTTGAAATTTTCCGGTCTCTTATAACTGTTTGATTTGAAATTCTGTTTTTTTTTTTAAAGAAAGTTGGTATATTTATGTGAATATCATGCGGTGCGAATATGTCCTGGACATTGAAGCCTTTGTCAGCCATTATGCTATCATTTGGAGAACACATATTCACAAGAGAACTCCTCTCAACAATCTGTCTATCGCTGGTCGAACCTCCGTATGCTTCAGATACAAATGACACCAGGCCACCCGGAGTTGCGCCAACAAGAACTTTAATGGTGTTTCTGTTTTTATATGTGGAAAAGGTGGCCTGTTGTGAAGTCGGGTTTTTAGGTTTTTTAATGGGACACTCTGTGCCATCTACTATAACTCTTGTGTTAGGATAATTCCTCCTAAAACTATTTGGGGAAAAGTGCTTAACAAGGCTTTGGGCCTTTGGCTAGGCCAAATATTAAGTTCCTTCCATTGTTTTTCCATAAAAATTATCCATGTGATAAAAATATTTGAAATTACACTTTCTGCTATGCCAAACATCCTTGATAATTCAAAGTTAGTTGTGTGTCTTCTGAGCTTCATTAAAACCATGAAAAACTGGTCTGGTACACTTATATTTTCAACGGCATGGTATACATAATTTAAACAGAATGCAGCAGGACCAAGGGTATTTAGAACAAAAAGGAACTTCAAATAGTTCTCTAACCCAGTATAAAAATGTATAGCTGCTGGATCATTTTCAAAGTTGTAAATGCTGAATGCTGGGGATTTCAACGTTTGTACCTCAGCATCAACTTTCTTATGTTCATACTGTTCACTGCCTGTGTCTTCATCTACATAATCTGTTTCCATAGGAACTACTTCTTCACATGCACCAACTGCAAGGTCATCACAAACAATGTCAAGTTTTGTGGCAATAAATTCTGGTTCTGAATCGTATTCACTCGAGTTCATGTTTGTGAGATCATTAAAAAGTTTCCTCTTTCGCGAAGCCCTTATATCATACCGGTCTTTGCGTTCTTTTGACTTCAGTAGTGTGGCTGGACATGTCCAGGAAAATACACTTGGTACAGCAGATTTCTTTAATGCTCTATTAATCCTCTTTGAACCTGGAAATCATAAGAAAAAATTAAACAAGCAATAAATTTTCAACAACAAAAAAATATTCTTGTTTACTTTAACAGAGATGTATGATACGTACATTGTAATTATCTATATCTCTGACTTTACTGCCAGTGTCAGTTGTCTGTTGTCATGCCATAATTTAAAATGCATATATTAACAGTGATTAATGTTATCAAGTTACAAAATATTCATTGCCTTTTTGTAATTCACGGAGAAATGACATGACATACATGGATGCTCGATCGGCCACCAATGTAAACATCTCAAGCCGGTAATTTGTAATTATGTCATGTAAGACATACAATTTAAAAACTATCGGTAAAAAAGTTTGGGTATTTAAAACTGCCTATTCTGTTACAAAACTTAAACACTGA
>NW_026852845.1:0-15736 GCF_026571515.1 Ruditapes philippinarum
AAATTTGGTTTCTAAAAAGTATGACTTTAAATTTATAAAATTTAAAAGCTATATTCGTAAAATTGTTTCGAAGTATATGCAAGTAGGTTTTTGACGCAAATTAATTCAGGAGGCAGCAATTTGTCGTCTTTCAATTTTCTTCATGAGTATTACAACGGTTACCAATCAAATTTGATATTTCTATTCCATTAAATGAATGAGTATCCGTAGTTCGCTAGATTGAACTGCTGCATTTAGTGTAGAAATAGCTCCCAGGCGGTTACTTAATTTGGTAAGCCGATCTTTGAGATTTTTTGTGACTCTCTTTGGGCAACTTAGAGTAAATGAAAATGTAATTACAAATCATTTAGCTTTAGCTAACAGCCTTTCATCGAAACGACAGTAAGTATTCACAATCCCACAAGCCAATTAGATCAAAATTAAGATTTACAAAGAGTCACTCTCAAAACATTTAACTTTACAAAATACACGTTTTATCATATAAAGGTATTGTATACACAAAAGGTTGAAGATAGTGTTATGGCATCATTTTTTGTTGGGTTTTACGTCGCACAAACACACTACAGGTGATATGGCGACATTCATGTTTTACTGGTGGGGTAAGTCCTCGGGTGCCCTTCCCTGCGTAATTTCAGGTTCGAACGGGCACCTGGGTAGAACCACTGACGTCCCCCGTAAGCTAGCTTGATCGCTACCTTACATGAAAGAATGCAAAGTCTCTGTCGAGATTCGAACCAACCGACACAAGGGGCAAGTGGTTCGAACCACTCGGCCACGGACAAATTGTTTACTGAGACAAATTAGTACAAAATAATGTAACATTTTTCTTCTTTTATGCCTTCATACTGTATTATGCTAAATATCTGATACCGGTTGTACACAACATTATTGTTTAAATTTTGAAATAGAATAATTTCCATATACCTGAATGACAAAAAATATGTTTATATTTTCTTTATAACGAATGCCGCATGTGAGAAATTATAATTTATGTTTAATGAGTTGTTTAATAGTAGAGAACATGAGTAACGTGTGAGAAACAAACCAAATATTTTCGTTGTTTGTTGAGGAATTATAAAAATTGTATTTTCGATCGTTGCTTTGTATATGATAAACTTAACGAAATAAAAATATGTTATTAAACAATAATGTACATGAGTACCTCCACGCTTTAAAAGTGAAGTGTTTTATAATGGAAGGTCTGTAAAACAATACATAATTACGTTGATAATATTTTGCATCATTTATATAAACAAACCACGAAAGAATTATAGATGGATGTTTTGTGATAAACATGTTCCAATATTACATTATTTTATTCAGCAGATAAAAACATTTTCTAGAACAAAATATGATATAATTACTTCTTTAGCTCATTCCGGAAATCGCGTTATTAAGCAATAAGCAAATCATATCCTTTATTTGACATTTTACATCAGTAAATTTACCTCAACATTAAACGTCGTTTTGTTAGGTTTTCACTAACATAACTTTAAGCACAATAAAATGATTAAAATAAATCACATATATTCTGGCCGTTGATGCATTCTCATCTCATCTAGTGTAATCAGCCATATTAAACATTCCAGATAAATTAATTCTAAGTTTTTATATTTACTGAACCAATATGATATTTTAGTCCGACATATAATATAGAGGTCTATGTAGGATAATAAATATTAATTGTTATATTGAAAGACTCCCGAGTATTTCTATTACAGAATATAACGTATAACATAGAACTGCGAACATAATTTCCAGCAAAAACACAGTAAATCATATCCTATCAGTAAAAGATGCTGGTCAGAGCGAGTTCAAAGTTTGCAATGTCTTGATATATTCTATTTAATCAAGTAATTTCCCATTCCTATGTTAATATCATTGTAAATGGCGTTGACAGCGAATGTGAGTTATGCCGACATACGGCGTCTTCTCACAGAACATTCAAATACTGGACGGATATTAATTTCGTATAATCCGAACAATTTATGATCATTGTAGACTATTAAACAGTGACATTATACCCAATTACCCATCCAAGTGTAAAAAGGGTACAAAAACGTTCTTGACTGTTGCCATATTAATGTTTAATTTAATATTTTTCTATGTAAGAAAATAATCAACAACTTACGTAAGCAAAGGAATTTTCTTTAATCGTTTAAAACGTATCGGTCACGATTAATGGGAAGTCTTTTTTTTTTTAGGTTTTATACTTTTGTAGGTATAATATTCTATCATACAAATACTTCATTATCAATTATTGGCTAGTTTCCACAATAAAAGTCAATCTTATAAAAAGTCAATGTTATATTTCCCTGGTCCTTCGGGATCATTGATGCCAGCACTATTAAGTGTTGAGAATTGAGTACCGCTCAAGCCGGTGCTAGGGGCGTGAGGGATGTTGCACATATTCATTCCCTGCGATCTGGAGACCGCAGGGTATTGGTACGCGTTTAACTTTTGAGGCATGGAGGAGCACGTGACCTGTTTTCGGTACATGGAGGAGCATGTGATCTGTAAACCGCACATGATTGGTTAATTGACCTTTTCGAAAACCTAGCTAAATACCGTTTGCCGGTACGTTACGGATTTACCTGTAGGTCAGGGTATCGTATTGTAACACGGCCAGCGATTGGCTGAAAAAAAGTGCAGGGAAAACCGTATGATTCAGTTTATACATGAGGCGATTGGATGAAAGTGGGGTATTTTTAAGTATAAAAACTAATTTAAAAAGTAACACTACAATGTTTTCTGAAGAAAATGAAATATTTTATGAGTCTCTGTGATAATTTTGACTTGGATATTTGCATTTATAAAAAGTGTATGTCAGTCCTGTGATCAGCAGAAAATTTCAATGAAATGGGGGGTAATCCTCTTTGAAGTCAATTTGCAAAAAATTTGGTCGGCTACCCCTATATAACAGGAACATTTTTATGTGTCGGGCATTTCATTCTGCTAGAAAAAATACCTCTTTAGCATGAAAACTGAATTTTAAGGTAGGATAAGGGACCATTTCTTATAATGTAAGTCTATGGAAATATCAATATGAGTGTCTGACCTAAAGAGAAGGAAATTGGAACTGTCATAATTCACAGTAGAACTTTGTCTTCATTGATTACACCATGAAAAGCTGATATTTTGGAAGAATGGATGTATACAGCCTGTCTAGGTATGATATTTAATTATTTTCAGTGCAACTGTTGGTGTTTACAGCAGATAATGTGTCAAAGGGGTCAATCTACAAGCATTGTTTACATATGAACAAGAGTATTAGTGTTACATAAGAGTTAATAATGGTTTATATTTTCTTTGAACAGTGAATTTGAGTGATAATCAATTGGTGATATGTTGATGATGAATAATGTAGACCTTGGTCATTAAAAATATTTTTCAGATTTCAAAGAAATGCTGTACATTGGCTATACACATGCCAGGTTTGAAGACTTCATGTATAACTTGACAGGACCTGATGTAAGCACATTGGCCACTTTTGATAGGTGTTGCAGGTATATCATTACAAATGCATATTGTCAGGTTCAAAACTGATATATAATAATTAAAAAAGTTTAGGGTGCTGTTTCGATTAACTTTTCGACTTTATTTAGGGGCGGAAATTTCTTCGCTCGGCACTAACTTTTTACCATTTTGCTCAAATATTTAAATAGAATGTCACAAATAATTTGCTTCTTTGTCTGTTTCCTATATAAGAATGTTTTGTGTTTCATTTCCAGGCATAGCATTAAAGCTTCAAATAAATAGCATTTTAAGGCTTCTGTCTTAAAATTAACTTGGTTTCAGGGAATGAATATCAACACATACTTAGAAATTGAAATCCATTGAAAAATGTAGCATAATTCAGTTAGGTTGCCTCTGAATAGCCTCTTATTATGTGGTTAAGATGCAAAATAGTGATAAGAATTTCTTGTTTTCTATTTGGTAATACATATTTACACACTCACAATTGTATAATGCCATAGTTTTTAGACTTTATGTCTGTTTAATGCATAATTGAATGTGCATCATAATGGCCAAGGGTAGAATTATTTTGTAGAAAAGTTTTATTGATAAGTAAAAGTTGATCTACTTTTTCACAATCATATCAGGCACAATAATAACACAGCTTTAGTGTCTGTGATGTGTCTATAAACAGAAAAAGCACTTATTCTGGTAGATAATTGTATAAAAAGGGTGTGATTATGCACAACTTCAGTGAATTACCTCCCTTTATTTATTGAGAAACTTAGATAAGTGCATAAATTCTAGTTTCTGGCTAGCTAAATGAGAAAAAAATACACATTACTGTCCATTCCAAGTACATTTTGGTCTGAAGAGGTGATTTACATGTTAAAACACCTGAAAGAAGGTTTCAATTGTCATATTTGACTCCAAATGAATGCAAAAATGACCAAAAAATGGGAGTAGAAGTCAAATTTTAGGCCTTTACTGTGCTGTTAAATCCAGAGGAACTTGGTTTTTCCATATATTGCATTTCTTTATATCCATGTAAGAGAGAGACAAAAAATATTAAAAAAAATTTGGCATTTTATTGACATTTAGGCTTGTATTTAAGACTATATATGCAAATATTTGGAGTAGAAAAATATAGCAGGGCAGTTTTGAAATACCTAGTTACACCCAAAATGTTGCTATGTGTGTACAAATAATGTGTAATCCATAATCAGGTCATTATACAGTTGTTATTAAGTATGTTTGCTAAGCTAAATCTTCATTCAGGAAGTCTATTGGTAATAAAATGTTGAAATTTGGGTGAAAAATCACTTATTTTGATATGGGTGGGGTGATAAAATTGCTCCCTGCTGCATCCTTTTGTTACAAAATTAGTATTTTGAAGCACTTCTTTAATGAGAACAGTGTAGTTTAGCTATCTGTGTGATTTTATGGAAGTTGTTACAAAATTGGCTTCAGAATAATGAGTTAGGTATAAAAATCACATGCTAAAATTCATTTTCAGAATATCCGGAATGCGGCATTACGGCGCTTGTTGCAAAAAAGGAACTTCAAAGTTTTAAATGACTTAAGAGTGGTGAAAATGCATCCACATTATTGGTAATTGTATATGCAACTTCATTTATTATTAGATTTTAGAATACTAAACATTTAATAATCCCTTTAGGTCAGGGTATCGTATTGTAACACGGCCAGCGATTGGCTGAAAAAAAGTGCAGGGAAAACCGTATGATTCAGTTTATACATGAGGCGATTGGATGAAAGTGGGGTATTTTTAAGTATAAAAACTAATTTAAAAAGTAACACTACAATGTTTTCTGAAGAAAATGAAATATTTTATGAGTCTCTGTGATAATTTTGACTTGGATATTTGCATTTATAAAAAGTGTATGTCAGTCCTGTGATCAGCAGAAAATTTCAATGAAATGGGGGGTAATCCTCTTTGAAGTCAATTTGCAAAAAATTTGGTCGGCTACCCCTATATAACAGGAACATTTTTATGTGTCGGGCATTTCATTCTGCTAGAAAAAATACCTCTTTAGCATGAAAACTGAATTTTAAGGTAGGATAAGGGACCATTTCTTATAATGTAAGTCTATGGAAATATCAATATGAGTGTCTGACCTAAAAACACTTTCAATATGATCTACGTAAATAACCGAGGTATATCGAGTGAAAAAATGCGAGTTGCTTCCCTTATCTTCGAGTAAAATCGATATCGCTTATGCTAAAACAATACAAAATAAGCTGTTTTTAAACCGCTAGTTTGTTGTGATTAAATGTCCGATTTTAAAATGTATTACACCAATAGAAAGCTTTGGATCTTAGCTTCGTCACTGTATAAAATTCAACACATCTTTGGACTTCAAAGTATTTTAATTAACTGTTAAACCTACCACATGTCAGACCATTTTACATACGATTTATACAGTGAGGTACGCAATCCGTTATCTTTACTCGAAATTCTACTGATATGAATAGCCAGTCGTCTGCTAGTTCTGAAAGTGTTTATCGGTGTTTATTTCTAATTTTCTATAATTATTTTACCGTTAAAGTTGGAAAAAACTTGAATGATACTGTCCTAGGATGATAACTTGAGCCTTTGTTTACATAACAAAGACCAATAACAATGCGAAAAATAGGTTAGGCAGATCAATGTCACAACCTATAAAAATGAAAATAAAACTACATACATATGACGTGTTAGCGCAGTAGGTAGAGCAACCGTGTCGGCAATGTCTTTTACCCGTACAGGCAGAAGTTCGACTACTGGTAAGACATATTGTTTTTACCTCAGAACAGTCAATTGTTCAGACATACCTAAATGAGATCGAATATTTATAACACTGCTATCAAAACAAAAACAAAAAGAAAATAGAATAGAAATAAAAAAATATATACTATGAAATATATATAATAAGAAGAAATCAAAACGGAAAACGAAAAAATAAATAAATAATAATGATAAAAAACAGAGCAAGAAGAAAAAACTGTGGTAATAAAATGGCATAACGTTGGGTTCGAACCTATGAGTTCAAAATATTAAATGTTACAATAACTTCGATCTACCGGGAGAGCCATAACGGTAATATATAAACGGTACTGTAAAGTATATGTAAGTGTTTACTTTTACGATATCGGATAATAATCCAGATAACCCCGTTTTTCGACTTTCCCATGTACCGTTAAGACCAAATTATCATCCTAGGACAGTATGTTTGAAAATTATCAATGTTTCTTTAATATCTATCTCAAACTTTACAAACAATAAATTGTTTATACTGAAAATCTACAAAATTAAAATATCCGTAGTGGCATCAGCCATAATAAATAGAGATATTTTCTGCGTAAACTTGTGTGTTTACTTTATTTATTTTTTGCTCGGAATTATTCATAAAATGAAGGCCTATTTAATCATTTTCTTAAAAAGAAATAATTGTTTTATGCTCGACCTTCTCCGGTCTTCAACGGTCACCAGTTTCCAAAGACCTTCTTCCATAGTGATCGTTAAATTTATTCAACTTTATCCCTGATACAAACGTTTATTTATCCCCCCCCCCCCCCAAATAATGTTGAAAATAGTTAAAATATATCATTAAAATGTTCACCGCAGGAAACCATTTACTTGTTATCCCTCATGTACAGACTCAATCAAACCGAGTCTGCAATTCTCTTGTAATATTGTTGTGATTAATGCTTCCGAGGGATCACTTTGTTTCCGGATTTTTATACTTCACATCAGCAGGTGTCAAGTGCTGTGTGGCAGCTGTAAAAAGTTGCCCCGTACTTCACTTCAGTATTGTTATATTTTTCTGGTCCTTCGGGATCATTGATGCCAGCACTATTAAGTGTTGATAATTGAGTACCGCTCAAGCCGGTGCTAGGGTGCACGAGAGATGTTGCACATATTCATTATCCCTCATGTACAGACTCAATCAAACCGAGTCTGCAATTCTCTTGTAATATTGTTGTGGTTAAATGCTTCCGAGGGATCACTTTGTTTCCGGATTTTAATCATTTAAAGGCCTTTTTAATTCATTGAAATTGGTAAGTTTGTAAGTTACAAGAGCCTCTTATTTAGGCAGATGAAAAGAATGTCTTTTATGCGTTAAATGAATTTATTTATTTAGATAAGGGAAGCAACATTTGCAGTGTTTTAAATAACATGGATATGAAAATATTATTCATTACGTGGTCAGCGTTATAATATAACATTTTATACAATACTTTAATCAGTACTTAGTACATGATAATACATCTTATTATTCTTCCTACTTTGCTATAGGTTGATATAATTACAAACAATGTGTGTTTATTATCGTATCAAGTTGTTCACCTCTGTACGGTACTTGTAAAGGTCAGACGAGACAAAAACATCAGTCCCTCTCTACAACAATATTAAGTTATCTAGTTAAAAGGTCATTGTACGATTGGACATACAAAGTGATCTATTTAAATTTCCATAGTTATATAACATCGGTATTTGCTGCATTTGTTTACCTTTTGTCACACTAAATTATGTAAACAGATCAATCAACTTTCGGTCATAATTTATTTATTAATTCTAAAGCATTTGTACTTCAGGACTAATGCTGTGCAGGCATGATGTGACAAACATAGTCATATATTAAGCATTCTGATGCATTTGAGAGATATTTATCACATAATGTCCGTTATTTTGATATTAAAGTACCAATACTTACTTGTTTTGTCACTTTCATATAGCACATATTGACTTCATCAAAACGAGGTAAAGTCAATCGTTGTGTCAGATGATAAATTTTTAACCCTTTTCCACGTTTTATTTCGCATTATCATTCCATGTTATAAATATTTTACATCATTTATCGTTTACTATAGAGTAACATTAAATTACTTAAAGCTTGCCACATACTCACGTTTTACTCGATTAAAAATTTAGGTTTTATGTACTAAGAACAGTTCCTCTCAAGTTCCAAAACTTTATTGTATTCGTAAACATTATGTCCATTTATAGCGAAATAATATGGTCACTGTGGAACTTTCTTATAAATCATTTATATTTGATAACTTCATTTCACAAGATGATGTCCTGCCCTTGCCTGAAGTTTGGTCATTTAAAATAAAAAAAAAAAATTGGTATACATGTGTTTAAAAATAGGTTAAATGTGTGAACTAATTAAATTTTCGGAATGCGATTCTTTAATGTTTGGAATATGAACTATTTTTAATCTCACCATAACATATATAATATTTAATCAAGATATGTTACATAATTAATTAAGTTACATGACATATTGTCAATGTTGTATAGGAATATAAACCATACATTACCAGGAAAAATATTTTATTTGGCGAGTAAATGTGTTTGTAGATGTCTACTATCACATCATTTATCATATATTAAAATCACAGAAAATCGCCTATCAAAATACGTCTAATTTGCTCGAAGCTTAATAAATATTTTAGAAAATCAGATGGATCCATCTGAATCTTTATCAAAGTAAAGATAGTTAGTGTTTGAGATATTGTCTGTAAACTGTCGCCAAATGATTTCTTTGATCTTTTCAAAGCATCATATATTCTAGACAAGATAGACAGTCAGCCATCCAGATCAAAAGAAACAAGTATAAAATAACAATCCTCATTTAAAAGCCAACATCAATGCATATTATTGTAGGATTGACATTCGCAATTTGCATTTGGCTGTAAAATGAAATAAAGTCTTGTAGCCAAATAGCTATAACAATAGTATAACAAAGGTATGGAACGCCATTCTGCCATGCCAATTGCATTTTACGAAATGACATTTGCTTATGATAAATTCGAAATGCAATTTGCGAAATGACATTTGCTAATGATTATTGCGAAATGACAAATGCGAAATGGCTATATGCGCTTCTTACTATCTGGGGCTGGAATAGATGACCAGCAAATTGACGAATTTATCTTTTATTGTTTGATGAACTGGCACATACAAATTAAACTTGTGTCTCTCATTCCATTTACAGTTACATGTACTACTAATAGTCGGACTTTACATTCTAAGATTCGGTATTAAATTATTTATACTAACCCCCCTCCCCCCGGTTTTGTAAGTCAACTGTAAGGAACGTAATACACTGTATCTGTAACGATCCACAAAGAGCTGCATCAATTACAGAGAGCTAAAGGTTCAAACAATATGTGGCATATAGATGGAAACGACAAATTAAAGCCTTTAGGGACTTGTATTCATGGGGCAAAAGATGGTTGGAGCAGAAGGTTGATTTTGGCTCAAAGTAGACGAAACAAACAAAAACCCATGTCTGTTTGCACCTACTTTTTACAGTCAATTGGTGAGCTCAAGAAGGTTCCGTTCATATGGACTGGCTACAGAATATGTAAATATATTATATGTTTTATATTATTTAAAGAATGTTTTTACATTGTGATCTAAAACCAAACTTTAAACTGGACGGGTCCTTACGGAAACGGAAGTAGCTATGTCTCGCCTCATATATCACAGAATGGAATGTTTCTTTTAACATGAAGGTCACATTGTAACACTTAAACGTATTTTCAACAGCGCTGCATGTTGCAAAAGTGCTCATCTTTTTCTGCGTATGTGCGAATGAGATGTATTGACCTATCTGAGATATGGCCCGGACATGTACTAACTATTGAAAATTACAAAAGGTAATAACTCTTAATCTATGAAAAAAGAGTTATGGTTCTTGTGTAATACACTTCACATATATGTAATTAATCTACCTACAAAGCTCCAAATTGATATCTATTATACTTTTTGATATAGCCCAGTCAAGAATTTAGTATAGAAATTTACAAAGGGCATAAACTATGAAAGGAAGATTTATGGTTCTTTTGCACTTTTTCATGTGATATAGCTTCCTATCAAGTTTCAAGTGGATACCTCTTGTAGTAGAGTTGTGGAGCAGACACAAAAGTGTGACGGACAGACAAACGGACGAACAGACAGACGGACAACGAAGTTGAACCCTGTACTTATTCGGACTCATTCAATGGAAAACATACATGTAGCATTATATTATTGTTTTGGCATCAAATGACTGCATATTATAATAAAAAAATACACAGCAAAGACTGAAATAATAATACAAGCAGAATCAACTCGATAACACATAAATTCTGTTAAATTGTACTCATAACTAATAAACATGATAAATGTCCCATACAATACTGAAAAAAAACTTCATTTCTTTTCTTTTATTCAAAAGTTTCATTCATAAAAGTCAATATTCTGTCCATCAGGTTGCAAGTTATTTTTATCCAGTTTTTACGGGAAAAAATGGCGTTAATAATTCTTACATATTCAGACAACTTCATTAATTGAACAAAATCCAGGTACACAATTATAACTAATTCTAGTATAGGGAAACTCCACACCATTACCATTTTGGTACATACAATAAGAGGTGAAGTACATGTACTAGTAATAGGACTAACATTATATAAATTCTTGTTATATGAATCCCCAAAATTTTAAACAAATATATTTTCGTCTAACAAAATGTCTTGAATTACCGCCGTATGAACACATCTGCGGATGTTTCTAAATTCAAAATTTTACTATTTCACGTTTAAATGTTGAATTCTGCTTAAGCCGGTGCTAGGGGGCGTGGACGGTAGTTCGCACTTGACAGTACCGTCCATGAACAGGTTCAATCAAACCGAGCCTGCAACATTTTCAATTATGTTGTGTTGGGCTTTCTTTAGGGATTCTTATTTTCTCTATTTTGAAAGAAAGGACTATGAAAGCGTTCATTTCCTTACATATTTATTTAATATGACTCTAAAATAGTCAACATGTAAATAAATAAAAAAGAAAACTAGATATAAAGGGACCTTTAGAGGACAGTGCAATTGATTTTTCTGAAGAAAAAAAAATAAAGCAAACTTTTGAAATAATTTCTTTTGTATTATTGAACAGAATTAAAACAAGAGCTGGTCGTATTACAGCCAAAGCTCAAGTATTCAAAGTTGTCACTATATTAGAGATTTTGACAGAGATACAATCAAAATTTAAAATATCAGTATAAAAAAGTTTAAATATTAGAAACTAGTTACATTAGAAAAAGATAACATTGAATCAAAGAAGGTAAACATGCTCCATTACTTTAATGACCATCATTTTATTTAAGTCCTGGCATAAGATTCCAGCAAGTCACATCACATTTCTTTACAGTAACAGACTATTTTTGGATCGGTGGCATATACTGGACATAATTTATTAGCATCGACGCAATCGATCTACTGATTCTAAATTATCACCTCTACTTTTCAAGTCCTTGAATTCTCTTGACACATTTTTCTCCGTTTGCCCATTTGCTGAGCCACTTTGCTTCGATGACGCATTAGCTCAACCTACATTTCCCGGTTTGCTTCGTTTTTCTGACATTTCAGCTGGACACACTTTTTCCTCAGAGTCACTGAAGTACATCAGTGGTTTGTTTTGCATACCCATGTATAATCTTGTGGCTCCAAATATACTTCTTATTGTGTTGAATGTAGTTAAAAACAGAAAAATTATCTTCATCAACCATCTCGTCCATCATAATTAACAGGGCATTATAACCCTCATTTTAACATTCATCATGAAGTTAATATTCTACTAGCAGTCTGTTTCTCACAGTTTTATAGGCATCCATCATAATTAACAGGGCATTATAACCCTCATTTTAACATTCATCATGAAGTTAATATTCTACTAGCAGTCTGTTTCTCACAGTTTTATAGGCATCATTACAACCTAAGTGCAGTTTAAATACTTTGTGTTTGATAGAGCGCATCAACTTAAGCTCCAGCTCTGTTCTCCTTCACCCTACAGCGTATCAAGTACTCCTCAGCCTGCAATACGAAACAATAACAGTAAGTATTTATAGTTACTTGCTACATGGCATTGGCAGTGTTCATTACCATTAATGTCAATAAATAGTCTAAATCAAACCCAGTCTTCTGTGTTGTGCCGTGTGGCGGCTGTAAAAAGTCTCCCCGTACATTTAATCAATGATGTTATATTTTCGATCCTTGAAGATCGTTCAGCACGACATTATTGTTGTGCTAGTGGTATTTTTAGTTTCAACTTTTCGGCATTTTCTAGTTGGGTGGTTCCAATATTCCTACTTGAATAATGTTGAATCACCCTTAGGATATGTTGCCTGCTTTTTAAATTTGTCTTTTGACGTCTTATCTGTGATACGCAGGCTTCATAACCTCTGATCCCCTTTCAAAATTCCATTTTATTTAGTTCCGCCCATTGTTTTCTCGTTTAGGGCACACGCTTTTTATTACTTGGGGACCATACGCCGCTTTTCATGGAATGGCACGGAAGTGTTACATTGAAGGTTCCATGATAACCGCCGTATGAACACATCTGCGAATGTTTCTAAATTCAAAATTTTACTATTTCATGTTTAAATGTTGAATTCTGCTTAAGCCGGTGCTAGGGGGCGTGCATGGTAACTTGCACTTTCCAGTACCGTCCATGAACAGGTTCAATCAAACCGAGCCTGCAACATTTTCAATTTTGCCGTGTTGGACTTTCTTTAGGGATTCTGTATTTATCTAATCTATTCTATCTAAAGTTTTTGTATGTATTTTTTGGTTCGGGTGGATCATTTATCAAGAACTTATTGCTAAGTTTTTACTATCAACAATAGGAACTGTCAGATAACTATGGATGGCTTTTCAGTAAGGCTTTGGTCAAAATTTCAAACCTTTATCTACAATAACAGCTGCCTGCTGTCATAATGAGTATATTTTTTTTAAATTGATATCTTTGTGACAATAGCTACTGTACTTGCCCGCAAAAATTAACCAAGCTGTGAAGCTGACGCGATTGCCGACACCAGGGTGAGTACATTTCTTGAAATATTCTTGAAGCTAAAAATCATACCTTCATTTTCTGTTTTGTTGCAACAGCTAGAGAACTTGTTGGCATCTTTCTTGATGCTTTTAAGGACAGGAGTTTCCATTTAAACTCTTCTAAAGTAGGAGCACTACCTATAAAATGTTTTGAAAGAGTATAATTATTTATATTAGCTAGCAAGCAAATAGAAAGCAAATGTTTCCTTAAAATGGAGCGTCTCATGGAATTTCCAATAATATGTGACATTTTGGTCATTTTGAGATAATTAAATATTCACAAATCAAAATCTATTACAGACATTTTCATATAAAAATTATTTAAAACTGTAGCTTGGATATTTATTGATTTTAATAACTATTTACACTATATACAAGCGAAATACCGGAAATGACTTTTAACCCATTACGTTATATACACGCCTTTTAACGCCTTTTTCACCCTCCCTTTTTGTGCTGTCTCAAATGGTGAAAAAATGCCTTATTTAGGCCCCCAACACTTGTTTTTGTTTGAGAAATGTTGTTAAAAAAGTGACCTTCTTTTTCGGCGCGGCCCCCAACCAAAAGATACATCAGGGGGATGTGCCCCCTTCTGTTTGGGGGGTTTGAAGGGGGGCGGAGTCCCCCTCATCGCCAAGAAAATTTTGGACTTGTGAGAGGCTATAAATGACCCCAGATTGATCATAAGGTAACGTGTAACCAACGCTGAAAAGCATTTGACTCTATCTCAATCCATTGAGAAGTTGAAGCACTTTGAAATCAATTTTGATGGAAAAAATCAACGCAAAATAGTGATTTTTGGCAATTTTGAGATGTCCCCTCGTTGCCATGGTAACAGAAAATTTAAGCCTGAGCATGTTGTTGCAAGGGCAATGGTCAAGTCAACATTTGGGCCAAGTTTGATTAGTGTTGAAGCAGTTTTTATAGTACTATAATAGCAATTTGAACTTGTAACGGGAGACTTATCAATGAAAACAGCCATTTTTCACAAAAAGCTCATGAAGTAATGGGTTAATGAAAAAAAAATCAAAAAATCTACAAAACAACAATTTTTCTTCAAATTTATATGACAGGCCATGTTTAAACATGAAAAACGCGATTTAGGGTAATTTCAAGTATTTTCATCATTTTCTGTTAACCCGTTACGTTATATACACGCCTTTTAACGCCCTTTTCACCCCCCCCCTTTTTGTTTGTCTCAAATGGTTTCAAGTATTTTCATCATTTTCTGTTAACCGTTACGTTATAATACACGCCTTTTAACGCCCTTTCACCCCCCCCCCTTTTTTGTTGTCTCAAATGGTGAAAAAATGCCTTATTTAGGCCCTCATCACTTGTTTTTGTTTGAGAAATGTTGTTAAAAAAAGTCAATGAAAACAGCCATTTTTCACAAAATGCTCATGAAGTAATGGCTTAAACAATAGATAAAAAAGTTAAAAACATATATAAATGGTCAATTACTGCTAATGCTACTAAAGTTCTATTCAATATTTATCACACAGTAAAAAGATAAACATTTGATAAGCATTGACACACACATTTAAAATGTCATGTTGGGTCTAAATCGTTAGCAAAACCACTGGTTGCATTTATGTGAATATGGTAAATAAAACTTTAATTTTCCTCAAAATATGCGATATTTTGTATAAAATTAATAGGAAAAACACTGCATACAAAAGAAATTTCTTATGGAAATATTATTATAATGTAAATACTAAATATTATTTGTAATATCTGGTCATTCCTGGTACAAAGTACCCCCTGCATTAAGTACTTTGAGAATACTGTCGTAGATCTTATCCTTCAACACGCCTTAATTGAAGCTTAAAAACCCCAAACATGTGAAAAATATTCTTTATTACTGTTTATCTTGTTTTTACTTCGCAAACATCTGTTTACTACCTACCTTCCTGGAAGACAGCGGTCTGAATTAATGGTGGAAATTTATTTGAAATAACCTTGTGCCAATAAGCATTTTGCATTTATCATTAGCAAATATCATTTCGCATTTGTCATTTCGCAAATAGCAATTCGCAAATAGCAATTCGCAAATAGCAATTCGCATTGCAGAATGGCTTTCCATACAAAGGTCTTACAAAAAGAAAAAAAAACATTATTTATGAATTAATCATATATGATATTGGCAAATACTTTATTCACGATTTTATATCTTCAATACTATTCTGATCATACCGACTCCCACTTATATTTCACTGACTAAACAATGTTTTATAGATATGGCTTTGATATTTGCCATTGATATTTGCTAAAGATATTTGACAATGGATATTTTCCAAAATGAATGATGTTGTCAAACAGAAAATGTTCCTTATAATGTGATTTTTTTGTCATAAAAGTCGAGAAAGCTGACTATTGTTTGACGTTCCCTACAATGCAGACGTTT
>NW_026852846.1:0-18558 GCF_026571515.1 Ruditapes philippinarum
TGTATAGCAAAAACTTAAAAAATCTACTTTGAAAAAACCCAAATAGCTAGAGTTTAGATATTAAGCATGAAACATCTTCTAGTAATTGTCTACAAAAGTTTGTTCAAATAAAAGTAGATTGTAGATTGTTGTTTTTCATTATATGTGTGTAGTAAAAACTTAGCATCGTGATACATCTTCTAATGGGTGTCTTCCAAGTTTGTTCAAATAAAAGCCCTGGGGTTTAAAACTGGCCCCGTTCCGGGTGCCTTTATACAGGTGAGCGACCTCAGGGCCATCATGGCCCTCTTGTTTAATTTTATTTTTCTTCTTGTAGACATAATATTTGCTGGTCGAAAAGTTAAATTAAATACAGGTTGTACATGTTCATGAACAAAGTAATTGTCATGGATTAAGTGGCAATTCAAGTAATTTTTTACATTTGTACAATTTGAAATGTTGAGTGGATTTATTCCGTTGCTATTATATGTGAAGAAAACAATTCATCTGTGGTTTTAATCCAAGTAGTCTCAATCATGCAAGTTCATTGAATGGCATTAACCGTCAAATAATTGAATTTTGCTTATAGTTTCTTAACATGGTCATTTATTCATTGAAATGATTCATACTTGGAAAAAAACATCAAGCATGATGATACTGACATATTAAAATTGCAATAAAGGAAAAACTCATTAGTGTGCCCCCATTATGAAGGGGGGACAATTTAGATTTACCCTTGTCAGTCCGTTCATCTATCCGTCCGTTCTATTTTGTGTCGCACATAGCTTAAAGTATTTAACATAGAGTCATGAATCTTTATAGGAATATTAGTCAGCATGTGTAGTTGTGCACCTTGGTGTTTGCGTGTGGATTTATTCGTTATTTGTAGAGTTATTGCCCTTGACTAAGTAAAAATTTACAAATTTCAAATAGTGTTGCACATAGCTCAAAAAGTATTTGACCTATGGTCATAAAACTTTATAGGAATGTTACACAGCATGTAAAGTTGTGCACCTGGGTGTTTTCGTGTATATTTATTCAGTATTTGTTGTAGTTATTGCCCTTCACTTAGTAAAAAATTCCATTTTCAACTTGTGTCACACATAGCTCCAAAAGTATTTGACATTTAGTCATAAAACTTTACAGGAATGTTGTTCAGGATGTGCAGTTGTGCACCTGATGTTTCACCTATGGATTTATTCTGTTTGTTAGAGTTATGGCCCTTGACTTAGTAAAAATTTGCAATTTAATATAGCTCAAAAAGTTTTTGACTAGGGTCATGAAACTTTACAGGTATGCTACTCAGCATGTGAAGTTGT
This sequence comes from Ruditapes philippinarum, assembly GCF_026571515.1. Lineage (NCBI taxonomy): Eukaryota > Metazoa > Mollusca > Bivalvia > Venerida > Veneridae > Ruditapes > Ruditapes philippinarum. The sequence continues at coordinate 1,299 of NW_026852846.1, forward strand.
GTACCTGGAGTTTCAATGGTGGATTTATTCTGTTTTCTCAGAGTTATGGCCCTTGACTTAGTAAAATTTTTATTTTTCTAATTGTTTTGCAGATGTGTTGAGTATTGAGTGTACCTTGAGTGCTTGAGTCAGAATAAACCAGTTTTACATGAATGATAATCAACATCACTGTGAAGCTGTACTCCTGGTGTTTTGCATGTGGATTTTTATGCCCCCACTTTAGGGGGGGGGGAGGGCATTTAGATTTACCCTTGTCCGTCTTTCCGTTCTCATTTTGTGTCGCACGTAGCTCAAAAAATGTTTGACCTAGAGTCATGGAACTTTACAGTAACGGTGATCAGCATGCATAGTTGTGCACCTGGGTGTTTGCGTGTAGATTTATTCAGTATATGTTATAGTTATTTCCCTTGACTTGGTAAAAATTTGCTGTATTCAACTTGTGTCACACATAGCTCAAAAAGTATTTGACATATAGTCATAAAACTTTACAGGAATGTTTCTCAGGATGTGATGTTGTGCACCTGATATTTTGCCCATGGATTTTTTCTGTTTTTTAGAGTAATGGCCCTTGACCTAGTAAAAATTTACGATTTTCAAATTGTGTCACACGTGTGTTGTGTACCTTGAGTGCTTCAGTCGGAATCAACCAACTTTACAGGAATGATGATCAACATCACTGTGAAACTGTGCTCATGGTGTTTTGCATGCCTATTTTAGGGGGGGGGCATTTACATTTATCCTTGTCCTTCCGTTATCATTTTGTGTCTAACATAGCTCAAAAAGTGTTTGACCTAGAGTCAAGAACCTTTACAGGAATTTTGATCAGCATGTGAAGTTGCCCACCTTGGGTCTCGCTTGTGGATTCATTCTGTTTTGTCAGAGTTATTGCCCTTGACTTAGTAAATATTTGCAATTTTCAACTTATGTCGCACGTAGCTCAAAAGTATTTTGACATAGGGTCATGAATATTTACAAGGAATGTTGATCAGAATGTGAAGTTGTGCACCTGGGGGTTCGCTTGTGAATTTAAATATTTTATCGCGAGTTATTGCCTTTGACTAAGTGAAAATTCTAGTTTACAATTTGTGTTATGTGTAGCTCAAAATGTATTTAACCTAGTCATGTAACCTAAGAGGGATGTTGGTCAGCATGTGTAGTTGTGCACTTTGGGTTTCGTTTGTGAATTTATCCAGTATTTGTTGAGTTATTGCCCTTGACTTAATAAAAACCGCTTCATTATGTTGTGTTATTTGTTGCTTTAGTGCTTGAGTTAGAATCAACTTTACAGGAATAATGATCAACATCACTGTGAAGCTATGCAGCTCGGATTTTGCATGTGGATTATTTTCAGTTTTGTTAGAATTTTTGCCCTTGACTTAGTATAAAGTTGCAATTTTCAACTTGTTCATGCATAGCTAAAATGTATTTGACCTGTAGGCCTGAAAGCTTACAAGAATGTTGGTCAGCATGTTTACTTATGAACCTTGGGGTTCAATTTTGGATTTATTCAGTATTTGTGAAGTTCTTGCCCTTTACTTAGTAAAATATTTTTAGTCCCCTACCGGTTTACCGGAGGGGACTTTAGGTTTACCCTCCGTCCGTCTGTCCGTCTGTCCGTCCGTCTGTCCGTCTGTCTGTCAGTCCGTCAGTCCGTCCGTCCACAAAACTGGATCCCGCGATAACTTGAAAAGTACTGAAAATTATTTTTTTATGAAACTTGGTATATGGATAGATGGCAGTATGGAGATTATGCACGTCTTTTTCTTTTCTTCCTATGTTGAAAATTCTGGTTGCTATGGCAACAAATAGGCTGAAAATATGGCAAATTTTAAACATAAACTGGATCCAGTGATAACAAAAAAGTACTGGAAATATTTTTTATGAAACTTGACATATGGGTAGATGGCAGTCTTGAGATTATGCACGTCTTTTTCTTTTCTTCCTATGTTTAGAATTCTGGTTGCTATGGCAACAAATAGGCTGAAAATATGGCAAATTTTACACATAAACTGGATCCAGTGATAACGCAAAAAGTACTGGAAATATTTTTTATGAAAACTTGACATATGGGTAGATGGCAGTCTTGGAATTATGCACGTCTTTTTCTTTTCTTCCTCTGTTGAAAATTCTGGTTGCTATGGCAACAAATAGGCTGAAAATATGGCAAATTTTACACATAAACTGGATCCAGTGATAAAGCAAAAAGTACTGGAAATATTTTTTATGAAACTTGACATATGGTAGATGGCAGTCTTGGAATTATGCACGTCTTTTTCTTTTCTTCCTCTGTTGAAAAATTCTGGTTGCTATGGCAACAAATAGGCTGAAATATGGCAAATTTTACACATAAACTGGATCCAGTGATAAAGCAAAAAGTACTGGAAATATTTTTATGAAACTTGACATATGGGTAGATGGCAGTCTTGAGATTATGCACGTCTTTTTCTTTTCTTCCTATGTTGAGAATTCTGGTTGCTATGGCAACACATAGACTGAAAATATGGCAAATTTTACACATAAACTGAATCCAGTGATAATTCAAAAAAGTACTGGAAATATTTTTTATGAAACTTGACATATGGGTAGATAGCAGTCTTGAGATTATGCATGTCTTATCTGTTCTTCCTATTTTGAAAAAAATCAGTTGCCTTGGCAACAAATAGGCTTAAAACATGGCAAATATAACAATATTTGTGATTAGTCAAAAAGAGCTGAAATTTTTTTATGAAATTGCATCTTTATTTCAAGAGTTATCTCCTCTTTAAGAATTTTGCTTTTAAAATGTTATATTTTGGTAACAGGGATGTTTCAAATATTAACTTTAGAGTGTCCTTCAGTCCGTCTGTCTGTCTGTTCATAAAAACTGTTTCCTGTGATCACTTTTAAAGAACTTTTCCAACAAGTTTACTTAAAATAGAGATAAATTGAAACATTTGTGAATGGCCAATAGCCCTTCAGAATGTTGATGGGGTTCTAACCGGTAGGGGACTTATGGATTGCTTGCAATACTATGATAATTGCTTGTTAGTTTTCAACTTGTGGCACATGTAGCCCAAAACATATTTGACCTTGAGTCATAAGATTGACAAAACAGTGGAGTGTGGGGGCACCCTTGTCCTATGGACACATTTCTAGTTTTCCATTGCTTTTAGCTCGACTATTCGATAAGTAGAGCTATCCTAGTCACCAGAACGTCAGCGTAACCACTTACGTTAAAGTTTTTGAAACACTTCAAATATTTTCAAAGTCAAATGACATATGGTTTTGAATATTTGCACACTTGTTCACCATCATACCCCCAATCTGTAGACACGAGAGGTAACTCTATCAAGCATTGCCCCTTTTTCAACTTAGAATTTTTGTTAAAGTTTTTGTAACTCATCAAATATTTTTTTCCATCGACATATGGAAATTTTGCACACTTGTTCACCATGCACCAAACTGTAGACAGAAGGTGGAAACTATCAAACTTTTTGACAGAATTATGCCCCTTTTTCAACTAAGAATTTATTTTAATTTTTTTGTAACCCCTAAAATATTTTTAAAGTCCATTGACATGTGACATTGAAACTTTGCACACTTGTTTACCATCATGACCCCAACCTGTAGACAGGAGGAGGTAACTATCAAGAATTTTGCCAGAAATATGTCTCCCTTTATTTAGAATTTACGTTAAAGTTTTTGTAACACCTCAAATATTTACAAAGTCCATTAGCAATTATAGCTTTGAAACTTTACACACTTGTTCACCATCATGCACCAAATATGTAGACATAAGGAGGTAACTATATCAAGCATTTTGACAGAATAATGTCCCTTTTTCTTCTTAGAATTTAAATTTAAGTTTGCATACCACCGCCACCTCAGATATTTTCATATTCCATTGACATATGGCTTTGAAAGAAGTTGAAATTTTATACACTTCTTTGAGAGCATAATAGGACTCTCTTTAAGTCGTATAACTATATCATGGATTTAAAGAAAAATGTGGCCTTTTTGTTAACTAGGAAAATTTTACATTATCAAGGCTCTTGTACAGTATCAAGCACTAAGAATAGTCTAGCGTGCTGTCCTACCCATAGCTCTTGTCAGAGTTATTGCCCTTGACTTAGTATTAGTTATAGACTTATTCATGCATAGATCAATAAGTATTTGACCTGTATACAAAAATGTTGGACAGCATGATTGTGTAGTTATGCACCTTTGGGTTTGCTTGTGGATTTATTCAGTAAATGTAGAGTTTTTCTCATTGACTAAGTAAAAGATTTTCTGTTTTAACTGTGTCACATGTAGCCCAAAAACATTTGACATAGAGTCAGTAGATTGACAAAACAGTGGAATGTGGGGGCACCCGTTTCTTTTGGACACATTTCTAGTTTTCTTTAATTTTTGTTTTAATGATTTGTTTTAACCTTTTATTTATTTGTTTTTAGAAAAAAAGTTGTTTTAAAGTCGAGGGTTGCCCTCAGACGGAGGTGGCTCATCTTGTGAATGATATGAAATTTTGGATGCATTAAATGGTATACAAATTTTTAGAAATCATTTCTAGTTATGTCCTAGAAAACAAATACCTCAGGGGTGTCCCTATAGCAAATAAAGTTAGCTACGCTAGCCTTTAATGTACATTAATGAAAACTACCTTTATTGAGTTAGTGAATACAAAAATAGGCCTAACATATTGTTTATAAAGATATAATGGTGATAATTGTACATGTTCACATTAAATATGGATTGTGGATAATTTTTTGCTTATCAATTTTTGATTCACTTTGATCAATTTGATTACTCCACAGCAGGTGTACAGCATAAGTTAGAAGATTTTTAAATATATTAAAAGAGTCTTTAACCGTGTTTTTTCTGATCAGACGTTTTTTACTGCTATTATATTTTATGTTTTTTTGTAATAGTTATTTTAAACGGGGTTGTTTATTTATAAATTTTTTTTTAATATGATACTCTTTTTAAAAAAAAGGTAGGATTTTAAGGTTAAGGGTTTGCGTCTTTCTTGAAATGAATTTTTATTCATAAAAAATAATGGATGATAGGTAAAAAGTATAAAGTTAACAAATTTTTTATTTTTAAAAAATTCACTTTAAAAAATTTTTATTGAACTTTTTTCAGATAGATTTTTTTTTAAAAATACAGACAATAAGGGTTTTGAAAAAAAGTCAAAAATTATCTTGTTTTTTTTTAAAAAAACCAAATGATCAAAATTTTTTCCTTTTAAGTGGGGGAAATTTAAGCTCCCTTTAGTTCTATACTTTTTGGGCTCGACATTTAAAAATAATAGAGCTGTCCTAGTCAACCTAGCGTCGGCATAACCACTTATGGTAAAGTTTTTGTAACAGCTTAAATATTTTCAAAGTCCATCGACATATGGCTTTGAAACTTTGCATACTTGTTAACCATCATGACCCCAACCTGAAGACAGGAGAAGGTAACTCTGTAAAGCATTTTGATAGAATTGTGCCCCTTTTTGGGCTTAAATTTTACATTTAAGTTTTTGTAGCACCTCAAATATTTTCAAAGTCCATTGACATATGGCTTTGTACTTTGCACACTTGTTAACCATCATGACCTAAACATGTAGACAGGAAGAGGTTATTCTATCAAGTATTTTGACAGAATAATGCCCCTTTTTCGACTTAGAATTGATGTTAATGTTTGCATGCCACCTCGGATATGTTCATATGCTATTTACATCTGGCTTTCAAACAGGTTGAAATTTTATACACTTTTTTTGAGAGAAAATAGGACTCTCTCCAAGGTTTATAACTGTAATGTGTATTTGAAAAAACATTTGGCCGTTTTGTTTACTTAAAAAATGTTATATTATCAAGGATCTTTTACTATCGAATATGTTAGAATATGCAAGAAAAAGTATTTGACATGTTTGTGGTTCGCTTGGGAACCCACCCATTGGAGGTAACTCGGCAAGCCTCTTTATGGTTCAATGGGCGGGTCCTCTTGGGAAGGATATTCCTATCTAAACTGCAACATATGACAGATATTATTAATCTCATGATTGCTTTCTAGAACATTTTCGCCATGTGATTTTTTCAAAAGTCACTTATACCGCTGTGTAGAACAAATTGCCATCTAGGACAGAACTTCTTTGTCAGTTCTTTTCTAGAATCACGTATGGCCGTTTGCTGTTTTCTAGAACAGTGTATCATGAAATTATTGTCTAAAACTTCCTTTGTCTTATTATTATTTTCAAGATACATTTATATGACTATTGTCTAGGAAGGTATTTTGGTTAGCTTCTAAAACCTGTTTTCTTATCATTGTTTACTAGGACCTTTTTTTTAAAAAAGTTTTCTAAAATTACTTTTCTTATCATTGTTTATTTTTAGCTCAACTATACGAAGTATATGGAGAGCTGTCATACTCGCCACGGCGTCGGCGTCCGCGTCCAGATTTCACAACATGTATAACTTTTTCATTTCTTAAGGTATCAACTTCAAACTTCAAATATATGTTCCTCATCATCAACCACATCTTATGTGACAAGGTTCATAACTCTTTCACCAATATGTTCAGATTTATCTCCCATTGAACTAAGAATTTTCCTCAAAATATATTATTTTTAACTGTAACTTCTTTATTACTTAAGGGATCACCTTCATAGTTCAAATATATGTTCCTTATTATCAACCACATCTTCTGTGACAAGGTTCATAACTCTAGCACCAATATTATCAGATTTATCTCCCCTTGAACTTAAATTTTTTCTTAAAAATATTATTTTTACTGTAACTTTTTTATTACTTAAGGGATCAACTTCATACTTCAAATATATGTTCCTTATCATTAACCAGACCTTATGTGACAAAGTTTATAACTCTGGGCCAATTTTTGCAAAAATTTACTCCTTTTAATTTAGTTTTTTTTACTGAAAAATTTTTTTTTTTACTATACTTTTTTATTTTTAAAAAGGAAATCCCTAAAAATTAAAATACAATTCCTGATCATAAACAAGATTTATGTGAAAAGCAAATTCGAAGAAAATTTTTTAAATTTTTAACTCCCTTTGAACAAAAATTTTTTAAAGAAATATTATAAATTTTTTTTTTAAGGGTTTTACTTAAACTTCAAAAATAATTTTTATACAGTTGGACAAAGGGCCATAATCGTTGACTATTTTCCCGAATGTTCCCCTTTGAACTTGGGAATTTTTTTTAACAAAAAAATTTTTTGTCACAAGAAAAAAATATTTATATCAAATATTTTTTTTTTATGTTTTGTGTTCCCTTTCCGTCAGTATTTTTTTCGAACTTTTGTATTTTCTGGACAGCTTTTTTGTTTTAAATTTTTTTTAAAATTATTTATGATTTTTGTCCAGAACCACTGTGGTTGTTTTGCAAATATGTCTCTTGCTGCTGATAGTTGGATACTTAAGGTGAATTTTATTATGACAGGAAAAGTAGTTATAGTTAACAACGTGAGGTACATGTAAAACACTTATAATGACCTGAGCAAAATGGATTAAGATTTGTGAAAGATTTTTTAACTGTTTATAGAGTACCTAAGGAAGAATTTATAGGCAACATTTTCTTATGGGCTGCATGAATTTTACGGGAAAATGTTGATAACCGACCTTTCATTTAAAGAGAAAAATTTGATATGCATAAGTTGTTCAAAGTATTAAATTTTTTTAAGGATTGTGAATGCATCAAATTCAAGTTTATTTTGTACCATAATGATTCAATATAAATCTAAAACCAAAAGGCAGTTTAATGTTTTAACATATGACAGCCTCGCCTGTATATTGATCTTGTGAAGAAAAAAAAACAGGTAAAACGAAGATCTGAATGGTAGAGTGATATGTCAAAATTTTATTGGACGATTCAATAATCAATGTAATTTGCCAAGGCAATGAAAATGAACCAATAGAAATGAAGCTTATAATTATTAACATCTGTTACCAAAATCTTCTTAATAAATACTGATGATTCGCTCAGATTATCATCTTGTCATCTGAACAAAAGGTAAGTTTTTACTTATTTTAACTTGTATTGTCTTTAACGTTTTGTTCAATCTTTGATACTGTGAATTTGTAACAATTATATTAAGGATATTTATTTGGAAAAATTAAGGTAAGTCAATTTCTAAACTGTTTTGTTTTAATTATTATTTGATCATTCTGAAGAGCATCTTCTGACTATAATTTATGATCATAATTTATGTTCAAAATTATTTCTATAATTTTGAGAAATTACTGAAAAAATATTTGTTTAGTTGAAAATGGCAGAATTTATATCTATGAAATAAGAAAATAATTACAATATTACTTATGAATTAAATGATGATAAATTGTATGGCATGATTTGATTATTAATGCAGACATTTAGATAAATAAATTATCGAGTCACCACTTAATTTAGAACTAAACTGATTTCCATTAACCTAAAACATAAAATTTAAATTTCTCACATAGATCAGCTGGTGCAATTAAGACAAATAAAATATGCAACAGATAATTAATAAATTGAAAACTGTATTTTTATGTTAATCTAAACATGATCTTTTTTACAATCACAATAATTATTCTTGAAAAACGTAGCGAGCGAATAATTTGAAATTTTGCATTAGCGTAATTCTAGATATTTTGGACAACACCCATAAAAGTCAATTATAACTCGTATGTTGGATACGCTATTCACTTGATAATGAATAAAATTTTAAAAGCAATGTAAAATATTTATAAGTGTTTAATATGAGATTATATTATTTCAGTTAGAAATTATAAATCGACCAATGAAAATCATACTTATATTCAGTTGTTTCCTTTTTATTTTACAACGGTTCAAACGGTTCTCAGAAAGAAAGAAAATAATTTGCTTAATAACACACTTAATAACATTTGAAAATCACTGAGGCTAATGATAATTTATTATCCTTCAAGTTTAACGTTGCATGTCTTAGTAGTGCTAGACACATGTAAAATATTCCGAGATTGATTAAGCAAAATGTTTACAGTAACGATTGATTGTTTTATTAAAAGGAGAATTGACTAAAAAATACATGGAATGTTATAAAGCTATATCTTACGAAATAAAATATCAAATTTTTAAGCAGGATAGTTATGTCGTTTCCATTATACTCGGTCAATTCTTGGAAAAGTTGTAATATAATACTATGTCTATTGTTTTATACACATGAATATTGTATGTAAACAGGATCAAATAATCTGGAACAAAATATGCTGCTATTTCAAGTGAGATTTTAATTGTTAAATGATTTTTTGAATACATCATTTGCTCTAAAAGAAATATTCAAACATACTTCCTTAATACAGACACTTTTGAAATATTCTTTTTCAAAATTCAAATAACAATTTTTTGAAGCAGATATCTATAACTTTAATAAAATTATTTTAAAAAATAAGACGAAAAAAACAAGATGATTATAAATCACAATTATAACAGATGACCAAAACTTTTAATTTGATTTTATTTATTCTTCCAAAACTCTACATATTAACAACATATAATTGAAATCTCTATTACAATTGATGATTCTCAACGCTGTCTAACAATAATATAATACCTAAAGTTTCTAAAATGTTATTAAATTATTTACCGAAATGATTTTAGAATTTATTTTTGTTTCGAATTCGTTTTTAAGTCGAATATCAATTACTTATATTTATTTGGTATATTTTTTCATATTAAACAATTAAGGTATTTATAACATAAGATTAGCCGGTACATCCATGCAGTCTTATCATGGTATGCAATTAAAACTGATGGATTGAAAAATGTACAAAGGATTAAAGGCGAATAATATTCTTAATAATAAAAATAGGAAAACGTGCAGTGATTCAAGATGTGATAAATGCATACTAAAACCCTTTATTACTAACTTATTATACGGATGCGCACATAGGAAATATATTTTACAAAGAGTTTTTAACTATTTCTTTTCGTTCACATATGTTGTGTATTTTTTTTATTATTTTAGAATGTATGTGATAATGTATAAAGTTATAATTTAAAACAAATCACCACTAGAAATATTCAGTTTTAGATTTGAAAACATTCTAAATTTTGAAAAAAAATCGAAAAAGTATAAAAACAATTTTAAATTTTTAAAAAAAAAAATAAAAAAGCCGCCCTCACGACAAAACCCAACATAGGGGGGGGCCCCCAGCATGGGTCCAGACAGCCGCGCATCCGCGCAGTCTATCGGATCCATACGTTTTATCAGTTTTTTATTTGTTTAGAGTTTTTAAGCAACAGCTGGGCCTGACAGACGCGCGGGTGCCAGCTTTGCTGGGCTGATCCATCTGGTCGCAAAAACCCTTATGTTGGTTTTTTTCAAAGACGCGGGTCAAAAGTACATAATCATTCATTTTAAAATAAGGCTAAATATATGAAAGATCTATGATAAATAGAGGATATTTGGTTGTTTCTGATTTAAAAAAAATTGTTTATTATCACGAACGCGAAGCGCCAGTAGTATGTGCATATTGTTTCAAACTTTAATGTGAGTTAGATGGCATAATCATAAAGCCTAACACATTTTATTCTATGCATAATAAGCAAAAATATCAAGTTTTACAAGTTTTTATTTTATTTATGACAAAATTATTTCAAAGAATACATTATATAAAAAGTAATATTTACAATACATCTTAATAAAATAGTATTTTCCTGCAATATTTCATTGAGGTAATCCATGACATTATGTAGAAATTTAGGAAAATTTAATTACTTTTTCTTATCATTAGTTAAGAGCATAAAAGAAAATTGATTATTACGCAGAATATTCAAGACTGATAAATAAAATTTGTCTATAGACAGCCGAATTTGATGTTTGTTTCCATGCGCTTAGTTTCTGCCTCTGATTTATTACAATGGCACGTATTAATTGAAATATTATTACCGGGCATTTGTAAGAGGAAAAAAAAACATAACAGAATATGTACTCTATTTCTGACTTAGGCTCAACAAATATCATCGCACACATACATATTTACGTATATTTATTATATTGAATGCAAATCATGTAAATTTAAAATAAATAAATAAATAAAATAAAATAGATAACTATATTAATATACCATATTGATACGCTATTCTACTAAATTGTCTATCAAACGTTTAATTACAAAAAAATATTGCCAATTTTTATGTAACCAATTTTCTGACTGCATTTAACAATAGTATGAATTTGTAAAAACTCGGTTTCTTGAAATAAACATACATTTGTACTTGAAAAATTGCTATAAAAAGGACATATTAATATAAATTGAAATTCATCCTCTCCATCCTCAGTTATACACATTGTGCTTTTTTTACTTCTTTCAAAACCCGTATGTATTTCAGATTTAATATGTAGTTTTGGGGAACGGAATCTTATTTTTTCATGTACTGATATTTTTTGATTTTTTTTTGCATTTCCTAACATTAGTATAATTATAAGGAAGAGCATAACGCCATGTCTTCTTGCCATTGTGTTACATATATATCTGGATACTGGTATAAAATTTTTAATATTTACCGATTCTCGAAATAACCAAACTCCGACAGAATCTGCGTCTTGATACCGTTCGATGACCAATTAACAGCATTCGAATAGTTTGATATACATGTATCTTTTTTATTATTTTTTTTTTATTTTGGAACTTATTTGTTAAAATTCAGTTTTGACTATTCGCCACGTGTAACTTTAATCGATTTTTTTTGCTGTCATCCTTACATAAATCTAATTCAGAATACAATGATCGAGTATTTGTTAACATTTTAACATTTAATAACCACAGATGGTTTTTATATTATTTTTAATGGCAAAATGAGAGTTTTTAGTTTTTTTTATATAAAGTGGTCATTTAGGTTTGGCTCTGAATTATTTCAATAGCGCATATGAATTGAATTTGTTTTCTTTTAGACGTTTGCAAGAGGAAACACAACATAAGAAGGTGAATTTAATGACTTACAAAACTTCTTTTCAGCATTGATGTCATTACTTATGCCCTCTCCCTTTAAGTGTATATCTATGTCAGACAATAAAACAATAGCTCATATGTTTTTTTCAACACTTGTTTTTGTATTTTAACTTAAGACAAAAGTTAGGAGTGCCCTGAGGCACCTATAGGAATAGTCCTTGGTTAAGGCTTAAAATTATACTTAAGACTTTTCTTGAAATGCAGTTTTTCCACAGTTTTGCACTTAAGACTAAAATCGGTGCTAAGATACTTTAAGAATCGCACCTTTGTTGTATAGATCTATGAGTAAATGTTTTTGTTTGCTTTCTTTTTTTATAATGTAAAAGTTATATTATTAATATCAAAGTATGCTTCAATTTCAAATCTATTTGTGTCGTCTAAGGAATTATGCGCAACATACTGATTTAATTGTTATCTTATATTTATACAGGAAAAAGTAAACTCTAGTATCAAAACAAAAGAACAGGTTCAGTTATGAAAATTTTGACTTTCCTGCCAGTGGTAAGGCTAATTTCCTTTATTGTGCCGAGGATTATTTAAAACCCTCTTTTTCTTTGATTTTCATCATGTATTGTCTCTTCATGGCTGTCTCGCATTTTTTCTATATTGTGTACTTATAAAGAGGCGAGCAGATTTAAAGTCATCGTTGGATACCCACGTTTGATACAAGTCATATAACACGGCTCATATACCACAGACACTTGGGGTTTGGAGCTCAAAACGCCTTTAAAATCCAAATAAAATGCATATTTGTCAATCCCAGCACATGTACTGATCATATATATCAAAAAAAACTTAATATAAGCCGTTTTGAAAAAAAATCATATTTCAACATCTATAATTATACATTATATATTGCATTTTTTTAGCTTTTTAGCTCGACTATACGAAGTAGTGTGCTAATTAACTCACTTTTTACTAAATCAAAATATCATTATTATACCTTCCTTACTTGGAAAAGGATTTTTATTTCAATCTGCTAATATTTACCATGATTATCCCCATCTAAAGTTGTAAATATTGTATGTGATAACTTCTCAGTTTTTTTCTGTCTTTACGAACATTCATTACTTTGTCTGTACGTATGTTTCATCTTATACAACTTAATATTTAAATAGATATACTGTATACTGTATTCATTATAGGCTGGAACCGAAAATGATTAGCCTTTACAGCCAGTATAGAGCCAGTATAGAGCCAGTATGGATATGTAAATGTTTAACTTTGTTTCAGGTATTTGTTCTTTTAACACTCTTTTTAACGTGTGTTGAATTACATTCTTTGAGGATTGGGCCGAAAGGGAAAAAATGCATTGATAACTGCCAGGTAAGTTTAGCGATGACATAGTGGTTAAAATGTCTGCCTTTCAACCCAGGAAACATGGGTTTGAGCCAAACCCCGGTTACGACCATGTTTCTTCATATGACACCAGTACTGGTTGGTTCCAGGAAGCGGACTCGAACATGATTGATATAAGTTGCAAGAACTTGTTTTGCAATCAGCTAAAAACATGTATATTTAAACTAATTGCCAGTTAAATTTTACATTCCTTTTATTAATTAGAAATTAGTTTGATATTTTTTGTTGTTTTTTTTTTCTTTTCCAAGATGACCAAACGGTCGGATGGAAGAGGAAGTGGGCATAGTAACCAGTATTAGAATTGAGAACCGCTAGAAGCCGGTGCTAGTTGGCGTGAGGGATGATGCACTTCTTCATTATCTTTCATGAGCAGACTTATTTAAACCGAGTCTGCAATTCTTATGTAATTTTGTTGTGATTAATGCTTCCGAGGGATCACTTTGTTTCCAGATTTCTATCAAACCTAGATTACCCTCCTATTTGTTATATTTACTTTGCTCAATACAATTTTGTTTTACTTGTATTTTGTCATGTACAGTTGATATATTTTGATTTCAATGTTACATACTTGTAGTCTTTTATGTGGAACATATAAGGATATTTTCTTTCTTTTCAATGTTATCATTTTATGAAAAAGGTTTTCATTTATTTGTATATAGTGTCCAAATGGTACAGCTTGTTTGCCGGAAAGTAACGGGGTTGGTAGTGGGAAGAGAAGGAAAATATGTCTGCCTTGTAAGTCTCAATATTTTAGTCACGTGACAATATGGCGGTAGTTTGATCGTAAGGATATTGTATCTGTATTATTATATGACCTAATACGATTAATAAATGACAATTACGTAATGCATTGATTACTAATGTTTTCATGGAAAATCATTGATTGAACTAACATACTAATTATTATAATGATTGCCAGTTTGAGTCAATGTCATTATTTTAATTTAGTTTAAGTATATGTGTAGTTTACACTTTAATGTAACAATTATCATTTTACATTTTTGAATTAGGCTCATGCAGGGAGATGTCACAATGTAGAAAACCTTCTAACGAAGTTATATGTGACTGTTCCAACTCGGGTTATACAGGGAGTAACTGTGAAACTGAAATTGGTAAACTCTTTTTCATACCTGTACTCTGCGATAATTGCAATGTTTACATCCCTAAAAACTTTACACGGATTTTTTTGCTTTATATGTCATAAGTCAATGTGATAATTTGCCGGAAAACCCATGAGCATTTCATGATATATACACACATTATTTTGCCAATTATCTTTTTAAAGTCTAAGATGTTTCCCAACTACTTCATTGTTTACACACTTTAGATTTGCTTAAATAAAAACATCTACATATTCCACTTGAAATGTTCACCCGTTTATAAAATAGAAATGAAATCATCAATTTCGCGCATGTGACAGATAAAAGTTTTAATTTTCATTCCTCGTTACCTTTTTAGATTTAACATTTAATTTGGTTAAAACTGACATACTTCTTTTCTTCTGACTCAAAAAATATTTATTCGAATTCTAGCACAGGCATAAATTGTATTATTTCATATATATTGTTATCTTAAAAAGAACATTTATATTAATAAATATGTCCATGACTGTTAAGACATTTAAATCCGTCACTTTAATTGGTGTAACATAATATTAATTCCTAAAGAAAACGTAAATACGAATCATTTTTCATTTAAAGCAGCACGCCTCCAGATTGACGCTAATTTTCATGAAAAATTTGAAAATGTATTTGAATTTGAATATTGTGAATAACCAAAAGGAAGCAATTTACGCGTTATCAATGTCACATATAACCAACGTAAATTACCAAAAAGTGGACAAAATATGGATAAATAGCCCTTACTGCGTTAGTAACGCAGTAGAAATATAATTGTACATAATGAAAAATCAGTCGTTAACCGCACAGATCATGTAAAATATTACTTGAATCTTGAATCATTTTGCTTTTCCTAAAAGCATAACTCATATTTCTCAAGTTTGATTTTATTGAAATTATTTTGACTCATCTGGAGGCATGCAGCTTTAAACGTATTGGTATTTCGTAGAAACGAAATGATATGACAAAGTCGTAGTCCCAGGTTGAAGTAATGTTTGACAACATTTATCCACTCCTGGCCTTTCACAGTTTAATGCAATGTTATTTCGTTTTTACAAAAAAAATATAACGATTGTAAGTTTACGAAATTCATTTCGTACTGATGAAATATTATTACGTTATTACGAAATATTATTAAGTTTGAAGACATAAAACGTAACTGTGATACAATTGTTCTTTAGGGACACCATGCGGCAGTCATGAAGCATGTAATGAAGGAGACACGTGTCCCGACGGATGGATTAAATTCCAATGCAGTTGCTATATGTATGTCTCTACGGAAGTAGATTGGCAAACTGCCAAAGTAATATTATTATTCTTTTTATTTCAATATTTGATACTATACTAATAATTAAAGTCTTTCTTTACAAAAATTATGGTCTGTGAAGTTATATTTTTATATACTCAACTGATTACATGTTATTACTTTGTTACTAACAAACACATAACGTTTGCGTACGAAGAAGTTGTAAATCTTTAAAATAAGTTAATGTATTTATGCCATTGGATGATACAATCAAGGACACACGGTTAGTCCGCTTCTTGAAATTCTCAGTACTGGTGACGAGACAAACAATTAAAAAAGAAAATAAGAATCTTTAAAAGCAAGCGGTTTTTGTCATGATTATAACATTCAAAAGCATCAATATAATTCATTATTTAGATTCCCAAAACTATTTGTGTTTGCTAGTACAATAACGAATAACAAAACATTGGTCCCAACAAGTGGCTTTTCATCATAATATAAGATAAGGACTCGCAACTTCTTCTTTGTCTCTCGTACCCACTTACAAACAAATATACATACTTGATATTAAAACATTAAATCAATTGTTATTGTTTCAAAGTTACCTTCATCTGGATGTCCTGCTGCGGTAGCTTAGATGTGTCGAGGACTGCGTCCGGTGAACGTTGCGTTTGCCTTGTTGATCTTTATTTTCGTTTTTATTTTCCTCTACTAAATGATTAGCATTTTTAACTGAGTTGGACAGAGGACATGATATATATTATACGTAAGTTATCTAGCTATAGACGTTACAAGATCAGTGCAAACATCGTATGTTATAGGACACAGAAGTTGTTTTTTACAGCATTTTTATATTGTGTTGTGTTTTCTCCTACAGAGCGACTGCCAATCTAAAGGTGCATACCTTGTTGAGATCACTACCAAAGCTGAAAGTGATTTTATTTATTCATTAGAAGAACTTAATGGTAAGTTATGAAACTGAACTGAAATTGAATTTGTTGTTTCTGGAAATCGCCATAAAAAGTCCTTGAATAATTATAAGTTTGTACTCCTACACATAGATAGTAACTAACTATTTAAAACGTCTGCTATGCCTGTCTCTATGGTTTGTATTTTAAAAATCTCACCTTTATCAAAATATTATATTTTTGGACATATCAGCCTAGTTTTATATTATTCTTAAATTATGCACATGCATTCTCAGCAACCGCCTTTGTAAGTAGCATGATAGATTTTGTTATCAGTTATTGAATGTAAAGAAAGACATACTTATTTTGGATCCGCCTCCGTGGTCGAGGGGTTAGAGTTGATGACTTCTAATCCAGTTACCTCTCTGGCGTGGGTTCGATCCCCGGGAGATGCTTTGGTAGTTTAGCACGGAGGAAGGTAGTCTAGTACTGGTGTAACTCTCCAGGAACGATGGTTAGGAAACTACCCGCCTATATGACTGAAATACTGTTGGGAAAAGGCGTAAAATGAAACAAACAAAGAAACAAAACAAATTTATTTTGGAAATATGAAAGCATTTCAGTGTACATGTACTTCATTTTGAAATGTATAAATTTATATGGTTGTATTGTTTAA